>NC_047651.1:5170160-5384626 GCF_902201215.1 Prunus dulcis
ACAAGAATCACACAAACGCAAAGTTTAAAATCAAAAATTCAAAATTTGACTCACCTTAGAGAATTTTTCCTCTCTTCCTACGATTCTACATTCTCTCCCTCACCAAACTTCCATCTCTTATCTCCTATAATATTATCTTAGCTTAAGCAATCATTACACTTAGCCTAGACTAGGTGATTCATCTCTAATAGTTGAACAACTCACCCCTAATTGAGACCCAAATCAGATTTTGAAAGAGAAGGTAATAGGGAAGAGGGGGATGAATGGAGGGAAATGAGGGGTTTTGCCTACACATTGCAAAATTAAAGATTTCTTCTTCTCTCTCTCTCTCTCTCTCTAAAAGAAATCAGATTCATCATTGGGGAAGATCCCTTAGGCTAGATGAGTCATAAATTTAGGCTAGGTGACTCATCGGTGGATTTGAAAGCCTGAGGTTAGGGGAAAGAATGGGAGGAGAGTGGGATACTACCCTCCACGTTTCAGATTCTTTTTTTTTTTTTGGTGGTCTACACGGGTATTTTTGTAATTTTCACACATAAGGGTATTTTGGTCATTTTGGCCCAAAATTCAGAAACGATTTCCGACGTGTTCGTTAAGTTGACTACTATCGTACTCCCTAAGAGTCATAATTGTCTCACCTCAATTTCTTAAATGTTCTTTGAAAAAATTCACAAAATATTATGTAAGGACATTTTTATCCAACTTAAAATTACACACTCAATCCAATAGTCTCTATCCAAAATTACTTGATAAAATACCCTTAATCATTCTTCACTATAATATTATTTTTCATTGAAATACAAAAGTCCACTTTTAATTTTTCAGGGTATTACAGTTTCTCATACATACACTACCAATGTGCCATGGAGGTTCGAACATGAGACCATTGGTCTACAAATCAAAACCTTTTTCCATTCAGCTAGACTTCGTTAGCAAATTCATTAAAATCTTAATTGTATACACCCCTTAGTTTTATGTTATGTGTTATGTGTTTAGTTATTAGGTACTTTTTAATTATCTATTATAAATTTTAATTAGTGTCTTAGTTTAATTATAACTCTTATCTTTTCCTATTTTAAAGTAAGTGGAGCAGTGGAGTAGTGTTTCACCTGTTATTGTTATAGCTGCTTAATGGCCTATATTTTCTCATTATTAGTTGTAATTATCACCTATTTAAGGTGAGGAGTTGATGGAATAAATGAGCACAAAATTATCCAGAAAGTAACATAAGTTATTTTAGAGGTTTAGGGTTCCTCTATGAATCTTAGTTAAAGAGGTCAAGGGTTTCTCCATAAGTCCAATCCCACAATTCCATAATTTTTCTATCTTGTTTTGTATCATTATGCTTCTCCTTACACATTATACATATTTTATTCTTTTGCTATGTGTACTTTTAAATTCACCAAGAAAGTGTGAAAATGTGTAGAAATGTCCCACATTGGAAAGTTGAGAAACCTAACAATGACTTATAAGTAAGGACTAAAATATTGATAATATTGATGAAATATCGAGGGTATTATTATTTTTTCGGGTCTATGATATTTTGGAACATATCCATACACATATAGTATAAGTATCGATAATATCGGAAAATATTGATGTCAATAATTTCTCTCACACTTCAATAACATTTGGCCAAAATATCGCTATAATATCAAAATGATGAAGGCTGTGAAAAATTTAAGAGTTATTTACATTAACACCCCCTGAGGTTTCTTATGCTACTCATTGAGGTTTCAGTTTGTTTTCACAAAAAACCCTTTCGTTGATTGTTTGTCCAAAAATTGATGGTTTCATTGAAAAAAAATACTTATGCAAATGACAAAATTATGCTCAATTAAGTATATGCAATCTAATCTCAAAGGCCAACTTTGTCATTTGTAGAATTTTTTTGGTATAAAATCATCGATATTTGGATTAAAAATCAATGAAAAGAAGTTTTGTGAAAACAATTTAAAACCTCAGGGGGTGTTCTTGTAATTTCTAAAACTTCAAGGAGTTCTGTAAAAAAACTGAAAACCTTTAGGAGTGTTAGTGTAAATAAGTCAAATTTGAACCTTATAGGAACTCTATGTGGTATTAAGTTACTCATGTATCTTACCATGCAATGTATAAAGTGTAAAATATTGTAGTAACTCAATATAAATAAATGATTATGGTGTGTTTAATATTGTTTCATTAATTACTACATATTTTCTACACTCGTAGTGTATGTCAGCTCGCTATATAATCAACTTAAATCAGTTAAACCCATCATGAAATGCATTTCCTTCCAATGTTTTGTGATAAAGTAATAGATAATTGACTATATAAACATCTTTCAAAGTTTCAAGAAAAATTTCCAAGTTTTTCTTACAATTTTCGTGGTTTTTATTCAATTTTTATCGATATCGATAATATCCAGATATTTCCATCGAAATCTTTGTGTTTTTAGACTATCGATATTTCCGAAACCATCAATATTTTAGACTTTAAAAAGAAAACGCAGAAGGCAAAATAACTTGGATTGGTGGTGGAGCCTACGGGTTTGGGCTGAAATAAATTTTTTTCCCGAAATTTTATTTATTTTGAAGTTAAAATGTTCGTAAACAATAAATCACAATAAGATAAGATAAAATCAACTAAAAAAAGAGAGAACCCCTTTATATAGTAACAAAGCTCTTAGGAGATGTGCAATGAACCAAACCAGAAAATAGTAACAACATCAATTCTGTGGGATACCCAACTTCCAAATTTGAACCATATTCACACTATGGCAGGAATTTATATTAAATGAGCCAGAGCTGTCCTCGCCAAATATGCCAAGTGGGCAAAAACCCTCCTAAACCCCGTAAACACGTTTTCAAGCACCCCCATTGCTTGCTTAGCAAGCATACGCAATTCGCACGTGACCCGCGGCCTCACGGCCTATAATTAGTTAGTAAACTGTACGCACAGTCTCCTACACAAAGCGGGAAAGGAAAGATATTGGGCATTTGAGAGCTTCCTTCCTCTACTGCGACTCTGCCAAGGCCTTTTCCAGACCCTCTCGCAGCTTTTCCTCTCAACCAATACTTTCGCTGGCGATTACAGCAGAGGCCAAAAGGTACACGAATCCCTCCCTCTCGTTCATGGGTTTGGTGTTTTTTTTCAATGTTTTTTTTTATAAATTTTTCTACTGCGGCTTATATTTGGGTTTTAATTTGTCTCTGTTTGGTGAAATTTTCTGGGGTTTTCTGGGTGAGGATACTTTGAATTGGTTATGCATGTGTGAATATATGTGTTGGATTTGTTGAATTTGGGGTTTTTCTTTCTGGCATTTTTACAGTGAAGATATCGTCATTCAATGAAGTGTTGTGGTGCGTTGGTGTTGGGGCTTTATTGTGGCGGCTTAAGTTTCTGTCAGAATTAATTTCATTAGCGGCTTACTTAAGTTTTATTTGTTTTTGGGTAAAAGAAATTGTTGAAATTTTTTGTTGTAATGTTGTCCAAGAGTTTGGAGAAATCACTAAGTTATTAATGTACCTTTCCTTTAGGCTTTTGGCAAAATTCTACATTACTGAAGGTTGAAACATCAATACGTCGTTTAGTAGCAATTCCCATTTTTTTGAATTTTTCTTTTTGTTTTTAAAATCAGAGGAAAAAAGAAGGTCGAAGGCACAGTACCCGTTGGGTAATTTTTCAATTCTATAATAGAATGGGGAGAGCAAGAAGAAGAGAGCAAGAGAGCATAATTGAGAGAGTATCAAGATATGGGGTTGAGGGTCTCTTCAACTTAAAAGCAAAATAATTTTTATTTATTTATAACAAAACACTGGTTATTATGCAGTTTTAAAACACCTCCCGGCCTTAGACTAAATTGGTAAACGTCTGTGGATACTTGGAATATAATATAGCTGAAAAGCTGTTGATGAATTCCTACCTTTTTTTTAGAATTATGTAATGTGGTATCAGAAATTACCGATTATCCATATAACAATTAAATGATGCAAAAAAGCTAATTACATCGCCACTGCTGGGCACCATGTTAAACCAATAGGTGGACTTCCCCCCTCTTTATATGAGAGTTCAATTTGGGGTTAGAGAAATTGCAGTTCTGGAATCCCTGTAATAAAGAATTATGTATATCTAAGAAGTTTCTTTCCAATGTAGTTTAACCGGTCTTTTAGGCCTTATAATCTTTATTATTTGCTTTCGTATTGAAAGCAGACTTGAGTTACATGATGCTGTGTGTTCTGTTCTCAAGCATGTCTACATGTTTGTGATTCTTTTATTTGAACAAATCTGCCCTAGTAGTATCAGAATCATGATAAATACAATATATAATTAATAAAGGGAAGTCCTAGTTAATGTCTCCGCCACATTCATAGTGTTACTTCCCCTTCTCCCTACTGAGTGGTGCATATCATGAAAGGGGATGGGAGTTTGCCATGATTTATGTGATGTAGCCTTTTATGAGTATCATTTGATTGACTGGGATGCAAGTGGTTTTATATAGATATGTTTTCAAAGTTTAGTCATTGACTCACTGGGGATGCTTCCTCTGGATTTCCTTTGTTGGCTTTACGAAATTGACAAGGAAAAAATTGTAATTGTCTACAAGATACAAGAAAATGTATTCATTGTACGATAAGTAACATGCAGGTTGTCATCAGGGTGGAGGTTTTTCTGAACCTGTTTCGGGTCCTTACTGCTTATATATCTACCGTCACTATTTGTTCTTTTAAATGTGACCTACTAATTCCCTTGTCCTGTTTATAGTTACTGATTATTAAAGGCCTGTTCAAGCTAAAACTCGATATGGAGCCCGTCGATTGGAGAACTCAATTTCCTGCAGATTCTCGAGAAAGAGTTGTAAATAAGATGTAAGTTGAATAGCATTGATCATATCAAAACATTGTTTGAATTCCACCTCAAGGATTTTCCTTCTTTAATTACTTAAAATTTATCTCGGCATTACAATTTTGGATTAGTACAATACTTTGTGTCATTACAAATTTGGATGTACATTGTGCGTACTGCCTTAATATGTGCTTAATTACTTAATAAATAAATAATAATAATTTAGACATGTTAAGCTTTATGATAATTCTACATAGGCTGAGCTTGGGTGAGCATCAGCATGACTAATTGTTTTGCAGTATTTAACTTTTCTTCTGTATGACTTATGAATTTTGCAAGCCAAGATTTTGAGCGTCACGTAGATTTGAATGTTTATATATTACAATACCATACTTTGACTAAGCCATTCTGATTGTTTACTAAAACTATTACATTTGATCTCATGCAGTATGAATACCTTAAGGAAGCGTTTTCCATCTTCTGACTCGGAAAAATGTATATCTGAAATCAAGAATATTGCTCTAAAGTTCGAGGAAAAGATTTATATGGTTGCCAGAAACCAGGTACCTTAGGTTATGAAATGCCTTTCTTCTCAAGCACATATTTCTATTCTTTTCCTCAGCCTTGCCGCTCTTGAAACTCAACAGCCTCCTTTTAGTTATTGTGATATTTCTGGACTGCCTAGGTTTTAGAAAATAAATCATTGCAGTTCGCTAATGCGTTTATTTATTTATTTATGCTTATTTAAAACGAAAGAGTCTAAATATAATAAACATTTCTTTTTTAATTTAGAAAGAATATGTAATGAAGATCATGTCAAGGTTGGAGGCAATGGTTCCTTCGTCATCAAAGTCAAACCCTCCCTATTCTGGTCCAAACACCTCGAATCCAGGTAAGACATCAATTTGAAAAACTAATTTATTGAGTTTTGGATTATGCATAAGAAAAGATTTAGGCTTTTATTTTTTCTACAGGGAGATGATTTTGGCACTCCTGATATCACCTCCCACTCCTCTACTCTCTCTCACAAGAGTAGTGCATGAGGGTATTTTAGGGTGATTTTGGAGTGCCAAAATCTTGACCCTTTCTTAAATCTGGAACAGTGTCAAAATATTATGCAATTTTAGCCTATTCTGTTGTTTTATATATCTTTCTTGGATACATAACATATGGTATTATATGTTCCCTAGCTAAATTCTATTTGATTTTTTTGTTTTTTGTTTTTCAATCATGAAACAGAAAATTATTATTAGTTTTTTTTTTTGGGGAAAAAACTGGGAACTGTTTTTTATATCTTTGGTGGCTACAAATTCAAATACTGGTATCACTGGGTTGAAGAGTAATATTGGCATATATTTCTTGTATCCTTCACCTATATTCCAATAACGTCATCTTGCTATTTCAATCTTTATTTTTCAATAACATCTTATGGCACTCCATCCCCAAGGTGGTAATCAAGGCCAATCAATTGCTGTTCAATCCAGAGATCAGTCTCAAGCACGGGAACAACATTCATTGCCTAATGTTCCAAATACCATTGCATCTGGTGGATTTTCTTCTAACTTAGTATCTGCACGGTCGACTGTCAGTGTTCCAGCT
The DNA here is from genome assembly GCF_902201215.1 of Prunus dulcis. Lineage (NCBI taxonomy): Eukaryota > Viridiplantae > Streptophyta > Magnoliopsida > Rosales > Rosaceae > Prunus > Prunus dulcis. The sequence continues at coordinate 5,176,581 of NC_047651.1, forward strand.
CGGGTTCCCTTGCCAAACAGTGCTACTGAAAATTCTAACTCGCAGAAGTCAGTAGGAAATTTATCAGGGCAAGGGGCACCTATCAATGTTTCTGCCAATAATGTGAGACAGGAGCACGGGAGACAACATTCACCCCACATTGGTACTCAGCAGAACCATGAGCAACTAAATCATCATCTTGGTATTCAGGTCAAGCAGGAAAACATCACACCATCATGTATAGCCCAGCAAAAACAACTACAGCAGTACCAGCAGCAGAAACTCTTAAAACCTGCTCAGAAACAGACCTCTCAACAATCTGTCATGCAAACTCCTGCCATACGGCCTTCTGAGGCACATGTTGCTCCATTTTCTGATCTTCGGCAGGATCAGATGTCTTCTTTCGAGCAGACAACACACTCTGTGATTAAGAATCATCCTCACACAGCATCTAGGAAAATACACCAATCACAAGAGACTCCTGATATTCATCAAAATGTATCATCGAGACCAGATAATCTAGCAATGCAATCACCAAAGCAATCACATTTGATGGGTACTCCTGGCTTGCAGCAGCAACAGACTAGGTTACCAGGCCAACCAAATAATGTACAACAATGGTTTCAGGTACAAAAAATGAATCTTTCAAGTACACATCATGAACAATTGGCGGAAAGAAACAATATTTCTGTACTGCAACAAAGCTCGCAGCTGCTTGGAACACAATGTCCTAGCTCAGGCACGCGCCAAAGCAATTTTAAAATGCAGGAGGAAACCCAACACACTGCTTCAGCTCTTTTGCCAAATCAAGGTCAACGGTCACAACCACAGTCCCTCGAGAGGCAACTGAACTCTCAATCACAGCCAGATAAGATGCGACAGCTGCCAAATCCAACAGAACAAGATCAGCAGCAAACATATCAAACATCAGGTAAAACTGTAAAACCAAATCATGTAATTTGGCAGAAAAAATAGATTTGTTAGATAAAAGAAAATAAGTAGAAACACCTTCCTAGATACATTATTGTTATATTGTTGAGTTTCTAATTTTTACGGATGTGTGGGGAACCTCTAAATTGTTGCTGGCTAGTCCTAAATTCAACCCAAAGGCAAATGTCATAAATGTTGAAAAGCCTGACTGCCTTTTTTCTCATCATTCTATTGGTTGGTTTTATTATCTATTGATTGACATGACTTTCTCTTCATTATCAAGCCTGGTTGCCTCTTTCCTCTTGCAGCTTATTTGGATTCTCATATATTTTAGCAGTGAAATTAAATTTTTCTAAGATTGATGATTAGTTATATTATAAGTCATCACACCCTAGCTTCTGGGTAATCGTAGTTGTTGCAATACTTTTGTGAAACTTTTGACTCCTCCATTAACAAACTGCAAAATCTCAACAACAATATTAGCTAGCTTCTAGGAATAAATATCTGCAGTAAAGATATGTTTTATATATATACCTTTTGTAAACTGGAAGCCATTGCCATTTTCTGGAATTATGTAGAAGTTGGATTTTCACCTTGATTATTAGTTTGTACCAAAAGAGGCTCACTTCTTAGGGCATCTATTCATCTAGGCCAGAATGAATTTTTAATTGAAAAAAAAATTTGTAGAATTAAATAGAACCCTCACTTTTATTTGCACAGTCATCCTACCAAATCTACTTTCAATTGACTTGTGCTTGCATATTTTTATAATTTTACAGGAACAGTAACGTCCACATCTGAGAATAGGATTTCATTTGTAGACAACTGGCAAGAGGATACCTATAGGAAGGTACTCTTTCTCTGTATTTGTAATATTAGTCGGAGAGGATTTGTTAGTCTAAGCCAAGTTCCTGCATTTTATTACTATATTAGCTTGTACTTTGTTTATGTTTGTATTTTATGGCTGTGCATCTTATTTTAATAGTAGTCCGCTCTAGCTTAGGCACTGGACTTAATTGATTGACTGAGAGATTTATTTATTTACCCCTTCTTTTTTTTTTTGCAAACCTCTGTAGGGAGAATTTATTAAAAGAAATAGAAAAGAACAAAGAGGGAGGAAATAGACTTCATATTGTAGTTTAAAAATGAGCACTGATTATCCTAGATAAGACAGTAATACACAAGCAATAATAAAGTCGTTTCAAATTATGACAAACTCCGTGATTAAAGTTATAATGAACTACGCCATTAAATGCAATTAGAGTGTAGGTTGGAAAAATAATTATTCTTGGATGTTAAATTTGCATTCAATCACTGTGTGGCTTGATGCATAATTCTAGTGGAGGCATAAGCATCCTCTTACACATTGGAAAGTTAGCTGAACTCAAACATAAATGATTTAAGTTGTTGAACTCTAGTATAACTAACTGGTTTCATTTTGGTGAATTGGAAAGTGGGGTTTTATGCATTTCATTTAAACTGTTCCTTGGTCGAATTGGAACATTTTTAGTCTGACATTTTCAATTCATTACTAAACTATTTTTGAGTAACCAACTTGTTATGACTCACAATTGTGCAGAAACCAAAAATAACAGTTTTACGCTCTCGGCTTTCCACCTAAATTCTTTTCTTCATGAAATAGGGTTTATTTTGCCCTGCATGAAATAAATGGAGGCTATCTACTTTTTCTTTATGAATACACTTCCTTCTTGGTGGTGGAGAGAAGCCGTAGGTTCTATGGAGATATAATTTGTTAGCAATTATTTGGTCGATAGTGGAAAGAAAATAACAGGAATTTTGAGTAGTCGGAGGGGCATCACTTTTGGGGTTCAATTTCCCCTGCAACCTGTGACAGCCCCTTTTTTTTTCTTTTTGAGCATGGATTGGGTAGCTGCTGTTTCCTCATCTGACTGTAGATTGAGAGTTGTTTTGTTTCATTCTTTTTTTTTTTTCTTTTTCTTTTTCTTCATTTCATCTTTTCTTGTTTGGTGCCCTGCATTTGTAGGCAGAAGCTAGGATCTTTTGCAGACTGCTGGTCCACTTGGGTTGTGTTCTACACTCATTAGTATACATTACATATTTCCTATCAGGAAAAATATTAATAGCCAAATTTCAGCCTTCTTTCTTACACAACTGTTGACTTATTTATCTGATTGTTATTATTCTAGATCATATGGCATATGCAAAATCTTCTCATCCTGATAATGTGTGTGTGCGTGTTGTCATAATTTTTGTGTGCAGATACAATTACTGTCTACCTATGGTTGCATAGGGCAATTTTATTTAAGAATTATATCTGTGACTGAATACTTTAAAAAAAATGTTATTTTGCAGGTTGAAAGTTTAAAAAGCAAGTTTTTAACACCTCTTAGTGATATGCTTCGAAAAGTGACATATACCATCCAGCAGGTAAGTTACTGCTTCACTTCTTCAAGTTTTCTACCTTATCTATCCAACACAAGAACAAATGCTTTTTCAGCTTATATTTTAAATTTTATACATGACTAATTTCTATTATTGTTTTTAAAAATCTCTGAATTTTCTCCAGTTCAATTCCGTCTCTCAACAGACAGAAAGAGTCAGTATTGAGAGATATAAAGCATTGAAGAATAGGTTGACGGACATCATTTTGCATCTAAATGTGCCCAAAAGCAAAATTACACCTTCTTACAAGGAGAATCTGGGTTCAATGGAGAGGCAAATTCTGCTTATTCTTCACACGTATGGAAGGGCAAAGCCTGTTCCTTCACTGCAGCATGAACAACTTCCTTCTGATGTGCACTCTATGCGTCAAATGGTGCAACTTCATTCTCAAACTCCTCAAGTTCATACACATCAAGACGAAAGGAAGCTACCATTGCAGTCAGTGAACTTGCAGTGTTCTGCAACAAGCAATGCGACAAACTTCGTGAACAGTTCTAGGTCTCCAGCAGAGCATCCAACCCTGAAACATGACATGGTGCATTTGAGAAAGAATTTGACTGAGCAATATTCAGGACAAGCAAATTCGTTGACTGCAGTGCGGCAGGTTGCCTCAGGATCCTCAAAAATCCCTACAGGCGGTTCTCAAAAACCGAAGGTTCAGACCTTGTCACAAATACCCATACATGAAACCCAGTCTTTAAATGCTCTTGATTCTAGCTGTAGTACGCTTAAAGATATGCACCTCAAATTACCTAAAGAAGAGCCGGCTGTACAGACTCAAAACCCAAAGCAAGAACTTCGAAGGCACATGATCACGGAGCAACTAGTGCAACAACAGAAAATAGTGCACCAGCATCATGAGCCGGTAAAGCTGCAGTCTGGAGCTTCATTTCCTCACGCTGTGCCCAAAATTCTTGGTTCTTCCTGTCAAGAAATTTCTCAGTACTCTTCTCAGATTGACAAGAAAAATCTGCTGATACCCCTTACGAAAGCTAGAACGACTTTGTATCCCGCAAACTCCCCCTCTATTAAAATTTCTTCTTTGGTTCCCTTGGCTGCATCATCTAGGACAGGAGATTCTGAGAAACCTATTTCTGATACTTCATCCCTTTCAAATGCTGGGAGTACTGGAGATCCACAAGTAAATGGTGCACAATCTCCATCGCCCTTTGTCATCAGCACTCCTGGGATGTCTGCGTCACCCTTGCTCGAAGAGTACACTAATGGCATTCATCGTAACACTTCAACAATAATTTCTGATGAGTTGACTGTTTCTGAGCAGCCTATTCAGCGCTTAACTAAAGTGGTTAGTTTGATTTGTTGCAACTTCCTCTTTGATTGTTCTAGAAAGTTTTGGACTTACCGCTTAACATGGAAAATTATTATCCTTGTCCCATTGCAGGTGAACTTGATGTCATCTAAAACAATAAGTGCCGCTGTTTTGGATATTGGTTCCATAATGTGTACAACTGATAGAATATTAGGACCAGAAACCGATGGGAGATCTATAGGTTCGTTTGGTAAAGATTTTGTGGAAATGACCAATTCTCATTTGCTAAAGAGGTATTTGACCTGCCAAGATAACACCTTTCCAACAAGGAAACTTAAACGCTGCAGAAGTACAGTGCCAATGCATGTTGATGATAGCTTACCAGAGTTTAGTGATAAGGAGAAATTTGACTTGGATTCGACTGCAATATCTTACATCAGAAGGCCTAGGATTGAGGTATGTTGCTGGTTTGATAGGATCTTTTAATTTCTTATAGCTAATAATTATATCTAATGATAGCACTCTCTCATGGATGCTGCCTGCAACAGAGCATCAGTACAGTTGAGAAACTACCATCATTGTGATCCTTTTGGTTTTAATGGTTTGCTCATTTTTCTTGCCATTACCATCTGATATAAAAAGAAAGTGCTCTATCTCGTCTGCTACACAATGACCCAAATACTTTTTTTCTTCCAGTTTCTTTCTTTCATTTTCAACAACTACCTGGTATGAAAGGGACTCTCAAGTCATATCTCACATTTCTATTTGCATTGAGAGGATCTTTCTGAAACGTATTTCAGTATTCATTCATTGGTATATTATAGTAACCCGTACTTAACCTACATAATTTCATAAAAAGATTAGATAGACCGTATCTTGTCTATTCTATGAATTTGTGGAATTATTGTAGGTTATCTGAAAGAGTAATTAATTTGTGGTTACTTTTCCATGAAAATGATGTCAGCATCATTTACATAGTTTTAATGACTTTGTGATTACTTCATTATAATACTAGAATTAATTAATTAGTTTTTCCCTAGAACATCTATCTAATAGGTAATAAGTTATGCATATAAAGAACATATTAGGGAAGTCGCAATTCCAGAAACATTAATAGAAGAGAAGAAAATGAGGCAATCTGTGGGCAATCTGATGTGCATGGGATTTGGAGTCAGTATCTAAAGCTCAATTGCATATCTTCCACCTTGATAAAAACCAGCAGGATATTATCATTATAAAACTTTGCTTTTAATACCTCAATACATGAATTATGTTTTGCTCAAGAAAATATTTTGCTGTTTAGTTGACAAAGGAATTTCATGTTTATTTCAAGTTCAGAAATTCCCTTGTTTAGGGATCCCCGTTCTCTACATTTATGAACCATTTTCTGTAATTTTTTATAAAATCTAGATTCTAACATTGTTCTGTTATCCGTGTGTTGTTTGAAATGTATATTAGATTTTTATTTATTTAAATTTTTTGTAAAATATCTATGTCAGTTCTCCTCATTATTGTTATAATATACTATCCCTATATTCAAGCCAGGAAAGCTGTTTTATCCCTGTACCAGATGGTACAATTTGAAACTGGTTAATATTTCCTCTAGGCAGAGAAAGAAAAATATTGTTCCTGATTCTATTTATTTGATGTTGTCTTTGTGTTGTACTGTGGTATCCTTTTCTGGTAAGCTTTTGTACATCTCTTAAAGTAGGGCCCCATAGGGTTGAATTGGGATTACAAAAAAAATATATATATATATATATACAGTCCCGATCTCTTGGACCACAGGAGTCCAAGAGATTGTGGTCACCCACCGTTGGATATTAATCCAATGGTTCAAAATGATATATATAAATGCAATATGACATAAATGATTATTACCCGATTCAAGTCATAAATGAGTGAACCGTTGAATTTACATCCAACGGTGAGTGACCATAAATCTCTTGGACTACAGGGGTCCAAGAGATCAGGACTGTATATATATATTATATTATATTATATTTTACACATATGAAACTTAGCTGCCTTCTCAAAACTTTGGGTCATAGTATTTCTCCATGTTCTTACTGTTATCATTAATGCATCACATGTTGCAGGTGAATCAAACCCTCTTAGAAGAAATTACAGTAATCAACCACCAACTAATAGACACAGTACTGGATATCAGTGATGAAGACACCCCTCCAACAGTAACCTCAGCCCCAATTAAAGTTGGTGAAGGAACCATCGTCAGGTGCTCCTTCATTGCTGTGGCCATCAGTCCAAGTCTGAAGTCAGAGCAGGTTTCAGTTCATATTGTTTTACACATTAGTCCAAATGTGATCAGAAACCACATGTCTGACTTTTCGATTCCCGTATTAACTTTGTGTTAATGTCTATGTAGCTTTCAATCCAGCCTTTACGATTGCTTGTTCCTGCAAATTATCCGTTGTGCTCCCCCATATTTCTAGACAAGTTGAGAGTGGACATCAGGTGAGACAATGAGCCTATACTTTTGTCTTTATTTGCTGTTTGTTTTATACATCGTGCTACAACCTGAAGCAACTGTCATCTTTCTTCCCTTTCCCAAAAAAATTATGTTTTTTCTTTTCACCAAGCACAACAACTAGCTGGCACAACACTTGTCACACTGCTTTCCTCACACATCTTCATAATCAGCCTTGCACAAGATGCACCACTGGAGGGACAGCCACATAAGAGGTCTCCTCCTTTGGATTTGATCGTCAGCAGTCATCCTTCCATGTTCGACTGCCACCAACCATGCCAAATCTGCACATCTGGAGGCGTTTTGGCTATATTACTGCAGAAATATTTAAAATATGAGCCGACAGAAAATGTGCCTGACTTACCTAGGAGTGACTTCCTTACATCCTCTCTACTAATGTAAAGTCCCAACCCTTTCAATGCTTTCTAAAAACCTGCCTGTTCCCCAGCTTCCTCATCCATTAGATTCTTTCTAAAGCCAAAGTCCCAGCTGACAGGAAAGTTGTTATTCATTGCTGTACTTACAACTGCTACATTAAGGCTACAGGATAGATATAGAGCTGAGGGAATTCCCTATTAAAAGGTCTTCCTCCTCCAAAACATCTTTGCCAAAATCCTATTCTCTCCTCGTAAGACTCACAATTTTTTATGAAATCCTCATAGCCAAGACTAATCTCTTTCCAAGTGCACCTACTAATTTCCCTCACCAATGTTTGGCATCCCACACATTTTTCGGCGACCAATACCTGCTTCTTAATTCTTATCACCACATGCCACAATGCTTCCATCATCAATATGCAATTACATTTTCCATGAATCAGATTACTTTCTTCTTGATACATAATGATGATGGAAATCATGACAGAGTGAACTCACTGTTGAAAATACGGCAGTGAAACTTCTCTTTTCTTTTTCTTTTTTTTTCTTTTTTTTTTGGGACAAAAGGTTCCTTAAGTTGTCGCTATAAACTTATAGAGGTTATTTGTCTCTGTAGAGAGGAGTGCTCTTATTAATTTAGGCCTTGGGCTTTTAAATGATACATATTTGTCCGAGATTTTCACTGTTTTTGTGCCACATGGTCAATTATGAAGATTTATGCCAGATTTTATAAAATTGTATTATCAACTTAATTCATTGGCATGCTTTTCATCTGACCACCCTTGCAAATGATGATTAATTACCAGAATAGTTACTATTTGTCCTCTTGGCCTAATGAACTTGTCCCCCTTGTTGCTCTGGCAGTAATGAGCTAGAAGATCTTTCAGCAAAGGTGAAGTCAAAACTCAATATCTCTCTCCGGAGCTTGACGGAACCTTTGTCCCTTGGGGAGATAGCAAGGACATGGGATGTTTGCGCCCGTGCGGCTATTTCTGAATATGCACAGCAGTTTGGGGGAGGAAGCTTCAGTTCTAAGTGTGGAATGTGGGAAGACTGTCTTAGTGCTGCTTGAATCATTTTTGCATGTACAGTGCCTGCCTGTTCAGAAGTTCCTCTTAATATGCAGCATGCTCTGTGGAAGATACAGTCAGGTGGTATATAGTCTGCTGATTGTATAGATTTGGATGACAATGGGACCCTTTGAAAACAAAATTTTTGTTTGATGTACAAAAGTTTTGGATATTAAGAGCTTGTGCAGTAATTTTCTTTCTTTTGGTTCTGATGTGTTTTCCTTCTCTCTCTTTAATTAAAACAATTGGGGAAAAAAAAAAAAATCTTACAAAATATGTACCAGATCCCCTACAAGGCTATAACTTATTAGAGTAAGGAATTTTTGTTATAGATCATAGATGTCCTTCGCTTCATCTACACGGTGTAATAAAGCAAGGTAAGAGAAGCATATAAGTCAGGCTGCTTAATTAATGTATGAAAGTGTTGCTGAATATATCGCATTTTAAATGTTTGACCATTGAAAAGAAATCTGCGATAAGGAAGGACTGCCCCTGCATCTTTAAATGTTTTATTTAGGTCCAATCCTAGTCTAAAATATTGATAATATCAACGAAATATCAATAATATTATTGTTTTTCCGGGTCAAAGATATTTTGGAACATATTCGTACACATATTCGTAATCATAGTCTATAATATCAATAATATCGAGATGATGAAAACAATGAAAATTTTGAAGAGTTATTTACATTAACACTCCCTGAGGTTTCTTGTGTTTTCACAAAACCCCCTCAGGTTTCAAAAATTACACAAACACCCCTTGAGGTTTCAATTTGTTTTCGCAAAAGCCTTTTTCGTTGATTGTTTGTCCAAAAATTGATGATTTCATTGAAAAAAATATATATATGCAAATGACAAAATTAACCTCAATGAAGTATATGCAATCTAATCTCAAAGGCCAACTTTGCCATTTGGAGAATTTTTAAAACCTCAAGGAGTTTCGTGGAAAAGCCGAAAACCTCAGAAGGTGTTAGTGTAAATAACTCAAATTTGAACCTTATAGGAACTCTACGTGGTAATTTCTTTTCATCCAAACTCTCTCTCTCTCTCTCTCTCTCTCTCTCTCTCTCTCTCTCGCGGAGTGCTTCTCACAACCAAAAGAGAGAGTTTTTCCACTTTGAGAGGTCGAAGTTCCTACGGTCTCAATTCCTTCTTTTGAGTATTAGGATATTCTTTTCTTAGCTTATTATCTGTGTTGCCACAGTCCGTTAGACAAGGCTTACTGTTTCATTGTTCTTGGTTATGGACAGTGATTTGAGCGCGATTCTCGAACGATGTCAGCTTCATGACTATGAAGAAGAGGCGGTAATTATTGGGGATGAGGTGAAAGAGACGATGTTCAAGGGTTTGAGTTGTGTCTTTTTGGACAATTACTTACGTCTCGAGTTTTTAATCGCTCTGCTCTTAGTCACACTCTTACTCAATCGTGGCGACTACAGGGACGTGTCAGGATTATTAAAGTGGAAGAAAATATTTTTCAAGTATTGTTCAATGGGGAGAAAGTGCTCAAATATGAATATGGTTTGAATGTATTAGGTTTTATTTATTCTTCTTCATAAGGAGGTATATATAAGAGTTTACAGGGTGCTATACAGATACAGTAAAGAATTAGGAAAGTATGTCCTAATTATACATTGATATATCAACTATATAAAAAATAGAAAAGTAAATCCTTTAATTAATGAAGGAAGTAAATCTCCTTGATTAATTAGGAGACTCACGTCAATACTCCTCCTCAAGTTTGTGCATATATGTCACCAATGCCCAACTTGCTAAGTGAGTCATAAAATACTTTTCCACAAACAACTTTGGTTAAGATATCTGCCAACTGATCTTCTGATTTTACGAATGGTAAGCGGATGATCTTCTTCTCAAGTTTATCTTTGATAAAATGTCTATCCACCTTAACAAGTTAGTTCGATCATGTTGAACTGGATTATGAGCAATATCGATGGCTGACTTGTTATCACAATGTAACTCCATTGGCTTTTCTGGCTTGAACCCCAATTCTGTCAATAGTCTTCTGATCCATAGTAATTCACAAACTCCGTGAGCCATTCCTCGATAATCTGCTTCAGCACTAGATCGAGAAACCACATTTTGTTTCTTACTCTGCCAAGTGACTAGGTTACCTTCCACAAAAGTGAAGTAACCTGAAGTAGAGCGTCCATCAGTAACGGAGCCGGCCCAATCAGCATCTGTATATCCAACAACTTCGAGATCTCTATTTTTGGAGAACGTTAACCCTTTTCCGAGTGCTGACATTAAGTATCTTAAGATCTGATCAACTGCATTCCTATGGGACACACTTGGTGAATGCATAAACTGACTAACCACACTCATAGCATATGCAATATCTGGTCTTGTGTGAGCTAAATATATCAACCTTCCAACAAGGCGTTGGTACTGTTCCTTATTTGTTGGTTCTTGATTCATGTCTTCACATAACTTGTGATTCATCTCGATGGGTGTATCAACAGGTTTGCATCCAAGCATTCTTGTTTCAATGAATAGATCTAATACATACTTCCGTTGAGACAGAAATATACTAGTTGTGGACCTAGCTACTTCAATTCCTGGAAAGTACTTCAGATCACCTAAATCCTTCATCTCAAATTCCTGAGACAAATACTTATGCAGTTTCAGTTGCTCTCCTGTGTCGTTTCCAGTTACGACTATGTTATCCACATAAACAATCAATGCAGTAAGTCTTCTTTCATCACGCTTCAAGAACAAAGTGTGATCTGCATTACTCTGTATATATCCAAAATTCTTCATGGATTTAGTGAATCGGCCAAACCATGCCCTGGGGGATTGCTTTAATCCATACAATGACTTTTTGAGCTTGCAAACTTGATTCTCCTTGCTACGAGCTAAGTTACATCCTGGTGGCAAATTCATATATACTTCTTCTTCCAAGTCTCCATGTAAGAAAGCATTTTTGACATCAAACTGACGTAATGGCCAATCGAGATTTGTTGCTAGAGACAGAAGGACTCTAATAGTTTTAATATTGGCTACTAGGGCAAAGGTCTCTTGGTAGTCTATCCCATATTTTTGTGTACCCATTCGCCACCAATCTAGCTTTATATCTTTCAGTGGATCTATCTGCTTTGAGTTTCACAGTATATATCCACCTACATCCCACTGTCTTCTTTTCATGAGGTAATGGCACACGTTCCCATGTGCCATTCTTTTGGAGAGCTCGCATTTCTTCATTCATGACTTCTTTTCATTTTGAGTCTTCTAGCGCTTCAGTTACATTGTTGGGAATGGGTATGTCTGCCAACTACTTTACAAAGTGTACCCGTGACTTTGATAGTCTGCTGATGGATACATAATTGTTGATGAGATATTTCTCTTTTGCATTAAGATCTGCTTTGTAGTGAGCTGGAGGTTTTCCACGGTTCTTCTATTTTGGAATTTGATGTACAGGCTCTGTGCCTTCTGAAATAAAATCATCATGGGATATTTCATTAATGTTATCAATTTCATGAAAAGATGTTACCTGAATGACGTCATCATCAGGTGATTGGTGTGGTACTGGCATTGAAGAGTTATCCAGAGCGGGCAAACACTCCTCAATATTCTCCTCCTGAGTTTGACAGCCGGGATACTACCAGTCGCTGTTCTCTGGCGACCGGTCGCTTTTGGAAGAGTCGGATCTTTAGAGGGCGACCGGTCGCTTTCACCTTGCGACCGGTCGCTTTCAACCTGCGACCAGTCGCTTTTGCACAGAGTCGAATTCTCACTGGGCGATCGGTTGCTATAATAGCGTAACCGGTCGTTTTCAATCTGTGAAGTGTCTGCAGGAAAAAATTCTAAAATTGGAGAAGTGTTGGCATCTCGATGCTCCTCATGTACAGTTGAAAAATATATGTCGTGTTCCCGGAACACAACATCCATTGAAGTATAGACCTTCTGACTAGGAGGATGATAACATCGGTAAACTTTCTGATGAGGTGCGTTACCAATAAAAACACACTTTTTGGCGCGGGGTTCCAATTTGCTTCGTTGGTGATCATGTAAGTGGACAAAGACCACACAACCAAAAATCCGTGGTTCTTGATTTTTGGGAGGAGGTATTTAGATATGGTGGTAGAGTGTTTGAAGGGGGGGTTTGGAAATTGAGGATACTGGAGGGAATCCGATTGATAAGGTATGCTGCAGAGAGGACGACTTCTCCCCAAAAGGACTGAGGCATATTGGCACCAAAGAGAGAGGCACGAACCACTTCCAATAAGTATCTATTCTTTCGTTCAGCTACACCATTTTGTTGGGGAGTGTAAGGTCATAAGTGTTGATGTATGATGCCATGATCTTTAAGAACTTATTAAGATCATGGTTGAGAAATTTTCGGCTACTGTCAGACCGAAGAACCTGAATTCTTGTATGAAATTGTGTCTCCACCATTTTATAGAATTGTTGAAACTTGGAATTGACTTCCCCTTTTGTTTGGAGAAGGGAAACCCAGGTCATTCGTGTGCAATCGTCAATAAACATGACAAACCATCTAGCTCCCCTTGGAGTGGTAATTTTAGTTGGGCCCCAAACATCAGAAAGAACAAGAGAAAATGGAACCAAACTTTTAGGGGAACTTAAGGGAAAAGGAACACGATGGCTCTTGGCTAGTTCACAAATGTCACACGTAAAACTGGAGATATCTAATTGGAAAAATAAGGAAGAAAATAGCTTTTGTAAATATCCAGACGAAGCATGTCCAAGACGGCAATGCCATAACCATATTTCGGAAGTTTGCTTCTCAACACTTGTACCCCCAATTTTGTAAGCGTGACTGAGGTCGGCTTCACTGTCAGATGCCAAGTCCAGATAGTAGAGTTTGCCCCTCCTAGTACCACAACCAATCGTCTTGCTGCTGGGAATGTCTTGAAAAACACAATGGGTAGGCCAAAAAGTTACAGTGCAATTCAAAGCCGTAGTAATTTGGGCAATAGACAAGAGATTTGATGTAAGGATGGAACAGTCAATACAGAATCCAAAGTGAGGGAGCCAGAGAGAGAGAGGGAATCCTCCCCAATTACTGTGGAAGGGGTACCATTGGCATTAGACACCACCGATGGAGAATACGATGTATGAAAGGTAATTTGTCCAGGATCAAAGGTCATGTGATCAGTAGCTCCAGTGTCACTGACCCATATGTGTTTCTTTGAAGAACTATGCAAAACATAACCGTGGGAACCTGTTGTGGCAATTTTGGAGGATGGGGAAGTGGAGGCAGTGGTGTGGGAAGATGAGACGATATTCATGGCAGCGGAAGGATTTAAGAATAAGAGGAAAAAGATGTCCTTAGGGTTTTGTGATAAGAGAAGAGGATATGAGGATTCGGGTATGAAGATCTGAATCTGAAGCTGTAAATATGAGGAATTTGATTTAGGGTTTGGGTGTGAAGAAATTTGATATGAGGATTTATGATTTGTGTTTGAAGAAATTTGATATGAGGATTTAGGGTTTGTGTTTGAAGAAACCTTGATATGAGAATTTAGGGACAACCGAGGATCGATTGCTCTGATATCATGTTAAAATATGAATATGGTTTGAATGTATTAGCTTAACTTTATTCTTCTCCATAAAGATGTATATATAAGAGTTTACAGGGTGCTATATAAGGAATTAGATACAGTAAAAAATTAAGAAAGCATCTCATAATTAAACAATGTTTTATTAACTATATAAAAATAGGAAAGTAAATCCCAGTAAATCTCCTTCATTAATTAGGAGACTCGCGTCAACACTCGTAGTGTTTGTCAGCTCGCTATATAATCAACTTAAATGAGTTAAATCCCGCATGCAATGTATTTACTTCAAATTTTTTTATTTATGATAACATAATAGATGATTAACTAAATAAACATCCTCCAAAGTTTCAAGAAATTTGTTCAAGTTTGTCTTACAAATTCCGTGATTTTTATTTAAATTTTATCAATATCGATAATATCATGATATTTCCATCAAAATTTCAATGTTTTTAGACTTTCGATATTTCCAAAACCATAGATATTTTAGATCTTGAGTCCAATTACAATTTTGGGTCCGCAAAATCGTCTCGTTTGGAAATCCCCCAAAAGGTATCATTCAACATTAAACTACCAGTTGGGCTCAACATTTAAATGTTGGTTGACAATTAATTCTTTTCGGTCAACTTGTTCGATTATTCTGAAATAAAGTAATTGAATGGGCCGAGTAGAATAGGAAACAAAGGAGTCCTTTTTGGGTATGAATGTGCGCAGCGTGCCAATATCATGGTCAGAAATGGTCGTTAAAAGACACCCAAATGTCACAACCTAATATCTTTTCCTCTGCTTTTGGGTTTAAAAATATTCATTTTGTAGAATTAAAAAAAAATCTATAACATATATGTATACATTTAAAATTCATTAAAATATCCTTCAGTTAATAAATTTTTTGAAAGACATCATTTGAAAAACAAAAACAAAAACAAAAATAGTTGACAAGATGATTTAAGACATAGAATTTGAATTTAAGTACTAAAACTAACATGTTGAAGAGTTTTTGAAGTCCATTTTTATTCCCTTCTTCCTAGTTTGGCTTAAAACCAAATGGAAAACAGAAATCCTGCCATTTATTACAAGGAATATTACGTTAGATATTATAAGGACTTTGAATTGGTATGCAGATCTATAATATCAACCAAATATCAAACACCTGCATATATGATTTTTACTGCACAGAGATTAATGCATACACAGTAAAATTCCATGATTTTTACTGTATCAAAAACAGATATTATTTCCTAAATTGTATTAAAATATTCATTATTGTAAACCTGGAATTAATATCTATGTACATCAGCTTAAATTTGCCATCCAAACTCTGAAGTATAAGTGTATGACGGAAGCATTCTTTGAGGATAAACTTTCTTATTTAGGGTTAGAATTTTTTAAAATTAAGTCTATTAAATCCTTTTTTTTTTAATTTTAAAAAATAAATCTTTTTTTTATTTTTTATTTTTATAGAATAAGCGACAATTTTATTAAAAATCCATGTTTTCTTGAAGAAAGTAGTCGATTATCGGTTGTTAGAAAATGGAAGAATACGTTATAGAACATATATATATAAAGTTTTTTTTCTTCTAAACTCTAGCATGGGACGTAAACCGTATTACCATAATACCATGGGTGTAAAAAGAGTTGAGTTTTTATTTGTGGTGGCAATCAATGCATCGAGTTTTAAAGGAGCTTATGCTAGATTTTTAAGGGATTGAGACAAAACAAGAGGGGCTAACGTGGGTGTGAGAGTGCTTGATGATCATGTCGAGTGTAGGGTTGACGTAGACGATGGGGGGGTGGCAGGGATAGGGCTCCATGAGCCAGATGATGACGAAAATGTTGTAGGTGACGCCATGAAACAAATGGGGATGGTATCGTCAGCCTGGAAGAGGTTGACGAAACAACCATCATTGTGGGTAAACATCGCCGTTTTGGGGTCGAGGGAGGGGTAGGTGGTGGTGAGAGAGATGAGGTGATTGTGGATGTGCCATTTGGTATCCTAGGCGTAAGGGAGGGAAGAGGGGCAGCACTGCGAAAGGACTGAGCTCAGGAATTGCTGAATAAGTTGTGGGTTCGCTGGGGTTTGACCAGCCGGTGAAACCATCGCTATTCGGGTCGGGAAAATGGAGATTTCAGAGAGAGAGAGAGAGAGAGAGAGAGAGAGAGAGAGAGAGAGAGAGAGAGAGAGAGAGAGAGAATATTGATTGTTGAATTGAAATTAGGGGATTGGTTTGTTCGTTATGTTTGCTTCGAGGAGAAGGGCGTGTGAGCGTGCCGTGTTGAGTTGAGACTGGCGTGTGAGTTGACCAAGCGATTCTGACCTTTTTTTAAATAAAAAAATTTAAATACTATCGGGGCGGGGGGTTCGAACTTTGATGCAAAGTGACCTAATTTTTACTTTTTGAGAAGCAATTTTTTGAGTGTCCATGGTTAACAAGGTTGAAGCAGACTCTCAAAGTGACAGTATTTATACTAAATTCTCAAGGATCAATGGGATAGATTTATACTTGTTTCAATAAGTTGATGTCTAAAGAATATACATACACATACAAGTCAGCAAGTTGCAAAACAAAGCATGCCTTACAGGTTACCAGGTTGGTCTTAATTTTTCATTTTCAATTTAGCTCGGAAGCTTAGCAAAATCCTGCAAGTTTTGGTGGCGGCATTCTTTGGCATCTGTTTCCATAGTAGCACATTAGCAAAAAAAAAAAAAAAAAGAAGCAAAAAAGCAAAAAAGCGAAAACCAGTTTTGTAATTCAAGTCCAGCACTGTCAAAGCATTTTCCAAACTCCAACACCTATTACAAATGGTTTAGCCTCTTTTCATCCTGCATGACAACAGAAGCAGTCAGATCATTTCGAAGTATATATGCTGACCCCTGTGTTGGAATTTTAAAAGGTTTTAAAAATTTAACCGTTTTATTTATTTAATTATTTTGACTGTTTTATTTTATTTATTGTGGGGGTTATAAATATTTAATATTTAGGTTTTATTTCTGGTTGGTGAATGCCTTAATTTTTTGGTTAGTGAACTTTTATGGTTGGTGAAGGTTACATGTTTTTGGATGCCTATAAAAGGCCACTCCTCCTTCAAATTTGATATACACACAATAACACACAATACATTATCAGAATATCACATAATACACATTCTAATTCTCTCCTTGTCTACTTTTACATATATTCTCTACTTTATATTATTATTATTTTGGGCAATGGTTATGTGACTTGGATACCTATATCTGTATGTGAACGTGTTCATAGTGGATCTTGAGTTTGTGTACAAGGGGTCGTATCTTGAAGTCTTGTAGACCGTCAGTACCTGTACGTAGGGAGGCTACAAAGGCTTTAGATTGTTATAAAAAATAATAGTTTTCCTTTTTCCGTAAAGCCAAATACAAAATATTTATATTATAAATAACATATAAACAAATTGGAAAGTTTTGAAGGTATACTGAAATTGAAGAAAACAAAATAATAGGTAAGTAAAAGAAAATAAATAATAAGTAAGAAGGTGAGTTTGGTACGGTGAAGCACGTCAAAGACGTTGTCCTAAAGCCTTTGTAGCCTCCCTACGTGCAGGTACTGACGGTCTACAAGACTCCAAGATACGACCCCTTATACACAAACTCAAGATCCGCTATGAGCACGTTCACAGACAGATATAGGTATCCAAGTCACATAACCATTGCCCAAAATAATAATAATATAAAGTAGAGAATATATGTAAAAGTAGACAAGGAGAGAATTAGAATGTGTATGTGATATTCTGATAATGTATTGTGTGTTATTGTGTGTTTTGTGTGTATATCAAATGTGAAGGAGGAATGGCCTTTTATAGGCATCCAAAAACATGTAACCTTCACCAACCATAAAAGTTCACCAACCAAAAAATTAAGGCATTCACCAAGCAGAAATAAAACCTAAATATTAAATATTTATAACCCCCACAATAAATAAAATAAAACAGCCAAAATAATTAAATAAATAAAACGGTTAAATTTTTAAAACCTTTTAAAGTTCCAACACCCTGCACATTTTTGAGTTATTAAAAGCAATATTAGATACATATCCTAATAACTTAACATGGAGAGACACCATAATTGATAATAAATGGAAATAGTAGAAATTACATGCGACGAAGATAAGAAAAGTAGAGAGATTCAAGGATAGAAAAGAAGTAAAGAGGGAGGATCAGCGAAATTGGAGTAGCCTCTCACCAGTTTTATGTATATGAAAATGCTATGCCAAAAGGAATGGGGCCTTTACAAAGATAAGTTGGGAGCCCCACATAGTCCGGGGTTTGATTACTCAAGATACCTAGTAACTATCTTGCTATTTGCTAGACTTTCCTGCCTCCCAATGATTGTAGGGTTTGTCTCGCGGCCCCAGACAAACTAGCAATCATAACCAAACATAACCCAATAAAAGGTAGAATGGAGAGAAGAACATGGTAGATGTGCTCTAATGCCAACTTAAAATGTGCTTGGTTGCTCTCATGCCAATCCAGAAGTCAGATTAGATGAAGATAAGTAAATTTGAAAGAATGGAGGAGAGAAAAAGAAGAAAAGAGAGTGAGGCTCGGTCAAATTAGGGTTGCCTCTCTTCAAAAATAAAATAGCATACTCCTATATATATATATATTCTACAAGGCTAAAACAGAAAAAGAGAGGCAAAACAAAGACTGTTCCTAGTAATAATAACAAAATGAGAGAGAAAAACTAACAATGAAATTCATGATAAGAAGTTTTAGTAAAGAAAAAGTGGCCAAAATTTTCTTAATGCTTACCTTCAACATAGCAGGACTCATAAGAAACTTGGCTCCTGCTATCATTTCCCTTTTGGCATCCTCAACATTTAGTACAGTTCCTACCTGCAGGGCACATAGCACATTCAGAATAACTAATTTTTAACGGATTCAATTTATGAGGACTTGTACTTCACCCTTCTTGTAATATGGAATTAGAATGTTGAATGCCAATCAAAAACACCTGTATATAAAATTTATTTCAGGTTGGTCACTTAGAGAAATTTGAAAGAGAAGCTATTACGGGTTTTCTAGTAATCCAAGATTTCCTAGCTTGGACATTTATTCTACAAGGTATTTCATATAGCATCCAAGGAATTGACAGTGTATGGCTCTTCTTTCACATTGAACCAATATTTATGTTAAAAATTGCAGACACAGCATATCTGGAAATATTACTTATAAGCTTTAATGCATTCTGTGTCAAACACCATGACTTAGAGCCCACAAGAAAATGAAAAAAAATGTCAAGATATTGAGGAGGAAAAAGATGATTACTCCTAGGACTCTTGTAGGATGGTCATGTACTAGCTGCTGTAGAACATGTGCAGGAAGGGGAAAAAAAGAGCATAAGATCTCAATCTAAGTGATCATTTTTAATAGGAAACAGGAAAGTTCGAAAGTTTCAACAACCTCAAACACACAATCTCCAGCTACACATGAAGAAATATAAAAATATTAGAAACACATCACTGGTGATCCAAAATGAAAGTAAACTACTGCACTGTAGATCTCCTAAAAAATGCAAACATGCACCAAAAATTTCTTGTACAAGGATTGCGCTTCCTTGGCAGTTAGTCACTTTTT
The DNA here is from genome assembly GCF_902201215.1 of Prunus dulcis. NCBI lineage: Eukaryota > Viridiplantae > Streptophyta > Magnoliopsida > Rosales > Rosaceae > Prunus > Prunus dulcis. Next base: position 5,196,260 of record NC_047651.1, read on the forward strand.
TTGGGGTAAAATGTGGTACTTATTGTCAGCTTAGCAAGAGAAATAGAGGAAAAGGAAAAGCAATTGAAAATAAATGGGGGTTATCTCCTTAGACTGAGAAAGACAACCATTATATATCAACCAATATATTGATGCTTGCAAAAATAGGAAAATGCAGCAGATATTTCTTGCCACCATATGAAGTTGTAACCCAACTTCCAAAATGCAAGGCACCTTAGGCTTGGCAAGAATTTAAATACCACGAGGGACACCTGATTCAAATACTTGGGGATATGCCACGGTGGGCTAGTAATATCTTTCAGAAATTCCAAACCGATGCAACTGATTCAATTATTACACAAATATGATCAAATTATAAAAATCTAACTGAGAGTAAAACATCAAGTCAGTTTACTATGAATATTAATTGTTGTTTAAAAGCTTTAGGTTTTTCTTTTCATATTTAACAACAGAGATTGTAAGGAAAGAAGTTTCTACTTCCTGTACGAAATTTAAGGGAAAAAAAGAGTTATGAATGGAGAGCTCACAACTAAAATGCCACCATGAAGTGCAGCACATGCAGCTTCAATTGCCATCTCTGCACTACACAAAAGGGAAACAGACGGTAAGCCCAAAAACCTGGGGCAAATCATCTGCTTAAATTTACAACCCAAAAAAAAAAAAAAAAAAAACTTTCTAACATTGTTATAAAATTCAATCTTAACTCTATCACCCTGTTTAACTTTTGACAAATGAAGATAAGCACTACTATCCTTATAGATCAATAAGAAATATTATTCAAACGAAATGCAGTACAACCAGCCAGGGTCACAATACATCAAGAAGCAGATTTCCCTGCACAAAAAGCATGACAGAAACTCAAAAACAAGTCAATTTCAAGCTAAAAAGGAGCTGAGCACCCCTAAGCCTAATGAAGATTCCTATTCTCAGTACTATACGATATAAATTACAAAGAAACTCTCCTATTTGTTTTCTTGGCCATTTCCATACAAAATTCTCTTTTCAAGTATTTTGATGACATTTAGGAAGAATAGAAAATATTTGACCTACAGACCTGCATCCCAAATTGAATAGACATGATCCAGCATGCACGAGACAGATGCTTTGTTTTTCCAAGAAGTAAATCTCAGACAGAAGAGCGAAATCTTTATAGGGCAATCTTCAAAAAATTAAAAGCACCCTAAGATATTCCTGGAAAAAGTGTTTTTATTGCAGAAAAATTAAAATCTGATCTTCGCAAGTGGTTGTATTTCCCGAAAAGAGTATTTCACTCTAGCCTTTATTTGACTTCGGACCAATCACTGAAGCAAAGCAGTCCGCCCAAAGGAATAATAATTGACTATCTAACTAGTTTCAAATTGTACAGAGACAATACAGCTTTCCTGGCTTGAATTATGGGATATTATATTATACCAATAATGAGGAGAACCAAAATGGATATTTCACAAAATATTATTTTGAAAAATCTTTAATAAACATTTCAAACACACACGGATACTCTAACAGAACAAGGTTCATAAATGTAGAGAAGGAGGATCCCTAAACAAGGGAATTTCTGAACTTGAAATAAACATGAAATTCTTTTGTCAACTGAACAGCAAAATATTTTCTTGAGCAAAACATAATTCATATTACAATAACAAAATGAGATTTCTTTCCAAACATGAACGATAAGGCATTAATTCAAGCCCTTAATAAAAAGGAGTTGATGTCCCCAAATCTTTTCATCAAACTCAAAATTTCTATGCTCAGGATGGCTGAAGAACCCAGAGTAGAACATCTAAGCCCTACTTCGGAGGCTTCTAACATCTCAGCCACCTCGGATGATCTGCCACCAACAAAAAAAGATGGCGTAGAAAATCTTGACCGAAAAATGAAAGAGAAAATTGTCATCGATGATTCTGATGACGATGATACTCAACAACCACCGCCACCACCAGTCATCAGCTCATCGTCGTCGCCATCACCAAGTTCTCGGCTCCGACTTGATCTGAAGCTTTGCAACAACGAATCTGCTCATGGGTTAGGGTCGTCGTCGTCGAGGCTTGAACTCAGCCTGTTCAACCCTTCGAACCTGGGTTCTTCCAATCCGGGCTCATCAAACCCGGTCTCAGAGTACTCTCAACCCAACGAGACCACAGACGAGAACCCACGTGGCAGTGATGACAAAAGATCCCAACCTAGGGTTTTCACATGCAACTTTTGCAAGAGGGAGTTCTCTACTTCTCAAGCATTGGGAGGGCATCAAAACGCTCACAAACAAGAGCGCGCCTTGGCCAAAAGGCGGCAAGGAGGACTTGAAAATATGGGAGGTGTCTTGGGACATTCACCATTTCCTTATTACAACCCATATTCCAGTCTCTCATCACCCTCTCTCTATGGATCTTTCAATAGATCTCTTGGGGTTAGGATGGATTCCATGATTCACAAGCCTTCTTATCCATGGTCCTCAACCCTCGGCTTCGGGCGGTTCGGCCCTAGCTCTGAGGCATGGTCATCTAGGGCAGGTAGCCTCTTGAACTTCCAATCCACTATTGATAGGCTCAACCTAGACGGCCTTCATGATAATGCTCCCAATGGAATATCAGGGCTTCCAGGACCTAGTAGCGCTTCAAGGTTTGATAAGGAAATCGGTGTTGTTGGCAACTTTGGTGGTTCGAGTTCGAATTCTGAAATCAACAGGCCAATCCTTGGTGATCTCCGCCGAGAGCCTCCAACATCCGATACTGATGCTGCTGGCCTAGATCTGTCTCTTAAGCTTTAGATTTATTGTTGTTTTTCATCCACAGATCTTTTGTATTGTTATGAAAATGTTGAATAAAAATAGTCAATGTGTTTGTACATGTATTTGATTGGGTTTTAATGTGTCTTTTTTGTTTTTCAAATTAATTCATCAATTCAGGAAGATGCAGGCATATGATGCAATGCAAAGCAATCCACACTGTTTTAATTAGCAGAACTGAATGTAAATTCGATGATGGGAATATGGAAAAGTCATCAGTAAAGCGAATGACAAATTAACTTATGAAAAGTTTTCTTGTCCATTAGCATGTTAAACACGTCCTACATAACAATGACAAAAAGAAAAGGAGATAAAACTGTCCCTTTGTTTTGTTGTCCTATCCTGAAAGAATCCCATCAGAGAACGAGTTAATCGTGTACAAATAGGCATAGTGAAACACAAAGGCTAATGCTATACAAAAACTTTCACAATAGAACCCGGCCAAAGGGGTTAAACCAAAAAACAAATCATAAAAGAAGTAAGAATCCCGGAGTAATAATGAGTATATCTGATATTCTATATATAAATCTGGTGCAAAAATGAGTTTTCATATCATACTTATTGAACTACACATTTTTATTATAATCAATATTTTAAAAGGCGAGGCGTTTTTAGTTCGCTATGATAGACGTAAGCCTTTCGAATATTAATTTATTTTAATAAAAAAATTTATAAATAATAATACAGATAAATTATACTACTAATTCTTATTGAGCCAGAATATTCAAATAGAAGTACTAAATATCATTCAAGCATAATAATCAATCTTAGAAGTAGGGCTTAGACATTCTACTCTAGGTTCTTCAGCAAATCCTGAGCATAGAAATTTTGAGCTTGATGAAAAGATTTGGGGACATCAACTCCTTTTTTTTTTTTCAAGAGTTTGAATTAATGCCTTATCGTTCATGTTTGGAAAGAAAATCTCATTTTGTTATTGTAATATGCACTATAATCCCCATATTGGAAGAGATCTTAATTTCGATTCCTCTCCTTCCTATTAATCAAAAAAATAAAAATAAAAAACCAAATATATATGATTAAGCCTTGACAAGATGATTTTTCATTAGTATAATTAAGACATAGAATTTGAATTTAATTATTAATTTATCATTTTCATTAAAACTAACATGTTGAAGAGTTTTTAAAGTCCACTCTTTTTCCCTTCTTCCTAGTTTGGCTTAGCACCAAATGGAAAGCACAAATCCTGCCACTTATTGCAAAGAATATTACGGTAGATATTACAAGGACTTTGAATTGGTTTGCAAATATCAACCAAATATCAAACACTTGCAGATATGATTTTTACAACACAGTGATTAATGCATACACAGTGAAAACTAGTTGTTACTTGAGTAATGTAATATCAAAAACAGATATTATTTCCTAAATTGTATTAAAATATTCATTATTGTAAACCTGGAATTAATACGTATGTACATCAACTTAATTTTGCCATCCAACTCTGAAGTACAAGTGTATAATGGAGCATTCTTTGAGGATCAACTTTCTTATTTAGAGTTAGAATTTTTTAAAATTGAGTGTATTAAATCCTGATTATTTTTTTTAAATTTTAAAAAATGCATCTTTATTTATTTATTTATAGAATAAGCGATAATTTTTAATGAAAATCCATGCATAGAGCGGATAGGGGGCTATTAAAATACCGTCCCGCCCAAAATTATGTCCTTTCTCGCACAACACGGGAAAACGTGAGACTTAAACGGAGCACTGGATATGGCGAGTACGAGTCTGAGCATCATACGGCCTTTGGCTTCTCCCCTTGGCCTTCAAATATCACCGCCACAGCTACCGCCTCGGCCAAACCGCCTTCGGGTTTGTTGCTTCTCTCGTGGGATTTCTACTGAGAAAACCTTGACGCAGATTGAGAGTTCAGGTGTCATCGCCTGCCTTCGTGCCAATAGGTGACTACAAATTTTGTATTTTTTGTATGAAATTTACATCCTTTTATAAGAAAATTTCCATTTTTATGGGTTTTTGTTTTCTTATTTTGCTTTTAATTTATCTGGGTACGTGGGACACAAGATAATATCGCTCATTTTCTCCAGAACTAGTTTCAAACTACCAAATAAACTCCAAAACCAGCATGATTTGCCATAAAGATTGACATAATTAAGGCTTAAGATACAGTTAGATGAGACTTTCTCCTCAATGTTCCAGAGAAGTTCATTACTTGGATTATAGCATTAGCCCTTGTGTTTACTATGCCTAGTTTTTGTATATGACTAACGGGGCAAATTGATTTTTGTGTCTTTGCTTTGTTGATGACTTTTGCATATTCTCATCTCATCCGCGAATTTTCATTCAGTTCTGCTAATTAAAACAGTGCGGACATCAGTGGTTGATTCTAAGTCAAATAAAGACTAGAGTGAAATACCCTTTTCGGGTAATACAACCACTTGCAAAGATCAAAGTTTAATTTTTCTGCAATACAAACACTTTTTCCAGGAATATTTTAGGATGCTTTCAATTTTTTTAACACTTTCCTATAAAGATTTCACTCTTCTGTCTGAGATATACTTATTAGAAAAACGAAGCATCCGTCCTGTGCATGCTGGATCATGTCTGTTCTATTTGGGATGCAGGTCTGTAGGTCAAGTATTTTCTGTTCGTCCTAAATGTCATCAAAATACTTGAGCAGAGAATTTCATATTGAAAGGGCCAAGAAACAAATAGGAGAGTTTCTTTGTAATTTATATCGTGTAGTACCGAGAATAGGAATCTTCATAAGGCTTAGGGGTGCTCAGCTCCTTTTTAGCTTGAAATTTACTTATTTTTTAGTTTCTGTTATGCTTCTTGTGCAGGAAAACCTGCTTGTTGATGTATTGTGACCCTGGCTTCTTGTATTGCATTTTGTTTGAATAATATTTCTTATTGATCTAAAAGGATGCTTATCTTCACTTGTCAAAAGTTAAACAGGGTGATAGAGTTATTAAGATTGAATTTTTGAACAATGTTACAAGGTTTTTTGTATTTTTGGTAAATATGGCAGACGATTTGCCCCAAGTTTTTGGGCTTACTGTCTGTTTCCCTTTTGTGTAGTGCAGAGCTGGCAATTGAAGCTGCGTGTGCTGCACTTCATGGTGGCATTTCAGTTGTGAGCTCTCCATTCATAACTCTTTTTTTCCTTAAATTTCGTACAGGAAGTAGAAACTTCTTTCCCTACAAGCTCTGTTGTTAAATATGAAAGGAAAAACCTAAAGCTTTTAAACAACAATTCACATTTATACTTGCATCGGTTTGGAATTTCTGAAGGATATTACTAGCCCACCGTGGCATGTCCCCAAGTACTTGAATCAGGTGTCCCTGGGGGTATTTAAATTCTTGCCAAGCCTAAGGTGCCTTGCATTTTGGAAAGTTGGGTTACAACTTCATATGTGGGAGGAAATATCTGCTGCATTTTCCTGTTTTTGCAAGTGTTAGGGTTTTCTTATACAGCAGTGAGGGTAGTTTTGTAAGCATCGATATGTTGGTTGATATATAATGGTTGTCTCTCATTCTAAGGAGATATCCCGCTTTTATTTTCAATTGCTCTTCCTTTTCTTCTATTTCTGTTGCTTTTTTCTTTTTCTTTTTTCTGTCGAAATTCTTTTTCTGTTGCTAAGCTGACACTAAGTACCACATTTTACCCAAAAAAAGGTGACTAACTGCGAAGGAAGCGCAATCGTTGTACAACAAATTTTTGATGCATGTTTGCATTTTTTAGGAGATCTACAGTGTAGTAGTATACTTTCATTTTGATCACCAGTTATGGGTTTCTAATACTTTTACATTTCTTCATATGTAGCTGGAGATTGTGATGTCGACCCCAGGTGTGTTTGAGGTTGTTTAAACTTTCAAACTATCCTGTTTCCTATTAAAAATTGTCGCTTAGATTGAGAGCTTATGCTCTTTTTTCCCCTTCCTGCACAGGTTCTACAGCAGCTAGTACATGACCATCCTACAAGAGTCCTAGGGGTAATCATCTTTTTCCTCCTCAATATCTTGACTTCTTTCTTGTGTGCTCTAAGTCATGGTGTTTGACACAGAATGCATTAAAGCTTATAAGTAATATTTGCAGATATGCTGTGTCTGCATTATTTAACATAAATGGTTCAATGTGGAAGAAGAGCCATACACTGTCCATTCCTTGGATGCTATATGAAATACCTGGTAGCATAAATGTTCAAGATGGGAAATATTGGATTACTAGAAAACCCTTAATAGCTTCTCTTTTCAAATTTCTCGAGGTGACCAATGTGGTTGTATAACCTGAAATAAATTTTATATAAAGATGTTTTTTATTGGCGTTCAACATTCTAATTCCATATTACAAGAAGGGTGAGGTACAGGTCCGTATAAATTGAAACCATTAGAAATTAGTTCTTCTGAATGTGCTTTGTGCCCTGTAGGTAGGAACTGTACTAAATGTTGAGGATGCCAAAAGGGCAATGATAGCAGGAGCCAAGTTTCTTATGAGTCCTGCTATGGTTAAGGTAAGCATTGAGAAATGTTTGGCCACTTTTTCTTTACTAAAACTTATTATCTATTTGTCATGAATTTCATTATTAGTTTCTCTCTCTCATTTTGTTATTACTAGGAACAGTCTTTTGTTTTGCCTCTCTTTTTCTGTTTTGGCCTTGTAGAAATATATATAGGAGTATGATATTGTATTCTGAGGATCAACCCTAATTGGACGTAGCCTCACTCTCTTTTCTTCTTTTTCTCTCCTCCAATCTCTCAATGTTTCTTACCTTCATCTAATCTAACTTCTAACTTGGCATGAGGGCAACAAAGCACATTTTAAGTTGGCATTAAAGCACATCTACCATGTTCTTCTCTCCATTCTACCTTTTATTGGGTTATGTTTGGTTATGATTGCTAGTTTGTCTGGGGCCCCGAAACAAACCCTTCAATCATTGGGAGGCAGGAAAGTCTAGCAAATAGCAAGATAGATACTAGGTATCTTGAGGAATCAAAACCCCAGACTATGTGGGGCTCCCAACTTTTCTTTGTAAAGGTCCCATTCCTTTTGGCATAGCAATTTCATATACATAAACTGGTGAGAGGCAACTCCAATGTGGCTGATCCTCCGTCTTTACTTCTCTTTTATCCTCCAATCTCTCTACTTTTCTTATCTTCCTCACATGTAACTTCTACAATTTCCATTATTATCAATTATGGTTTCTTTCCATAAGGTATTAGGATATGTATCTAATATTGCTTGCTTTTAATAACTCAAAAATGTGCATCAGGACATTTTGGATGATTTTCAATATAGTGGAGTTTTATACATACCTGGTGTTATGACCCCAACAGAGGTAAAAGCATTTGTTATACTTAAATTCTAACTCCTTGTAATCTCCGAGGCTTTACTTGATTTTCACTTAAACCTGTTTGACTTATTAGAATGTTTATTTCCTTGATATCTACTATTGTCATTGTATGGCAAATCTAGATGCATTTTTATATCATCGTTTTCTGATTGGGGTTGCAAAAGGCTGATCACCTTTTCCTCAAATTAATTTTCTATTTGCAGATATTGTCTGCATATGATGCTGGTGCCAAAATTGTCAAGGTGATTCTTGTCATTCATCTTTTTTATATTTTTTTAAACGCATTCATCTTTTTCTTGTAGAAGTTCATCAAGGTAGACGTGTCATCTTCACTGGCTTTCTGTACACTTATAAGGCTACGTTATTAAATTTATTATCCTGTTTTTACCAGGCCTTTATAATTTTTATTTAGGTATGTGAGCATGGCATGATGGTTTCTGGTTATCATTCACTTAATAATTATGAGTCATACTTAGATTAAAAGTAGGAAAGTTTTAAATATCTAATTTGCTTTATGGAGCTTAAATGAAAAGTAGGAAAGTTATAAATATCTTCTGCATAACTTGTAGTCATTCTCTATTGAGTTAGCAGTTTGGACCTAGTTTTTATTTTTTAAACCATGAACTTTCATTGGTTATTGGTGTATTTTACTGGTGCATAGTTGCTTTTACCCAACATATTTCATTATGTATACATTTCAAGTTGCATCTGCATGTAGTTTTAAACCTAAAGTGATTAGATTGTTGTTAACTGATTATTGGCTGGTTCAATTCAATTTCTTATGCCTGTTTGTTCGGGTCCAGGCATGACTAAGGGGTTCTTACTCCGTCTTATTTGGTAATCAGGTTTATCCTGTTTCTGCATTAGGTGGCTCACAATATATATCAGCTATCAAGAAGCCTTTTCCCCATATCTCAATGGTTGCTTCTCAAGGCATAACAACAGGTTGGTAATTGACTCTCCTGTTCCCTTTAAAGCTCCAGTGCTGCCCTCACTTTGTGTTACTACTGGGAAGATATTTAGTTTACTCCTATTTTTCAGGTTTAGTTCAACATGTTTTTGAAGAAAGATATGATTCTTTGGCTTTAAGCATCAGAGCATGTACATCTGACTTATGTGGATTCTTTGTTCTTCTAATTGATACAGATTCAGTTGGGGATTATATTGCTCAGGGAGCATCGTCGGTTGTTTTATCAGATGCCATATTTGATAAAGAAGCAATGGGTCAAAAAAATTTCGCTAAAATCTATCAACTTGCAAATGCTGCAGCTTTGCATGGCAATGAAGCTGTAGACCGGTTAGATATTGTCCTCTGTTTCATAGTGATGTTTTTTTCACTTATGTAGGATGTTTATTCATTACATTGCTAATGTTACTATGATATTGTTTTCCCTGTTTATCTTTGACTAAAAATTTACTGCTACAATTTAGTTTTGAAACTTCTCAAGTAGATAAAACCCATGTGGCTTTGTTCTGGGTAAATGCTGACAACTGTTGTTGGCAGACCACATCTTTTACATTGACATTTCAGTAGGCAAACCCGGGCTCCCTTGTTGGAGGTGTTTGGAATTTGGATTCCAGTGGGTGTGTCCTTGGAGCTACTTTTTGTTGTTGGCAAAGGGTTTGTTAGGAGCCAAAAGCAGCTGATTACTCTTGGAGGTGTGCTGTTTTGCCTATTACGTTGTGTGTTTGGTTTGTATGGAATACAGTGGTTCTTTAGGGCAACAAGGAATAATTGAAGTTTCTCTGGGATAAGATTAAATGTTTAGCTTCTTCTTGGACTTCTTTGCCAAACATTTTTAATGACCTTCCTTTCTTATTATGTGTTGAGTACATTATGTGTTTTGTTTGAGGTTAAAGAACTAATTTTGATGAACTTATCATCCATCTTTAGGAACTTTCTTCTATTTTTGTTGATAAAGTTTGCCTTTATCATATTAAAAAGTTTGAAATACTTCAAAGTGGATTAGTCTTGGATGGTCAATTACAATTCGGGGATTAGTCTTAGATGGTAAATTACAATTTGGGGCCCATTTACACTTTGATTCCCACACTTCTGGTTTTGCCTATCTTATTATCCCTGTAGTTAATTAACAGTCTCAAACCCAAATCGAGATTTCCATCAATTTAACAGTCTCAAATCCAAATTGGACTTGATTGCAAGCCTTAATAAACTACAGGGATACGACTGAATTGAAAGTATGGGGAGTAAAAGATCTTCTACTAACTTGAAGTATGGATTGTTGTCTTTAAAAATAGTACTGAAAGCTGACACTTACTAATTAGAAAAATCAGTAATCAGTCTTGTCTTAATCCTCCAATAGGTATGTGGCATTGGGGGAATATTCTCTTTTTCAGTATATCAAAATCCATATTATCTCATCATTTGACTTCTCTCTGATTCCCCACTCTGATCCCTTTCTCTCATTTACATCCTTATGTATCTTTAGATTTTAGTCAAGTACTGAATTGAATAAAAAATAGAAAATTAAAAGGTTTGAAATCTATGCAGGGGTCAGCAATATACTTCCAATTGATCTATATTTCTCCTGAGTTCACTGTTTTTCTTAGCGCTCTAACTGCTTCTGTTGTCATGCAGGATGAAAAAGTTGAGGCTGAACCATTTGTAATAGGTGTAGTAAAATCTTATACCAATGTAGTTTGGAAAATGCTTTGGCAGTGCTGGACATGTACTAGCAAACTGGTAAAGTCAGGTTTTCACTTTTTTGCTTTTTTTTTTTTTCTCCATTTTATACGTTGGCTTTCATGTAACCTATTATGCACCCTTAGATCAATGAAGAATTTAGTCTAAGTTTATTTTGAATGTGTATTTCAAGCAACTGAAACCGTCATGGTAGTTTGTTGAACTATTAAGCATCATGAACCTGTTCATGTATTTGTTATTACATTATCAATATTAATCTGACATCACTTGCACTGGATTTTCACTCAATTCGCCTCACCTTTTTTAAATTGAGTGCCATGTTCAAACACAGGTTTATTACATGATATTCTCAGTTGGGAAACTGAAAAGTTGACCTTTCAGCAAGGAGTAAGAAGAAAGTGAGCCTGCACAATCCCGTATTTGGTCAGTTTCTCATCTTTATATGCATTTAATCTAACTCTGGGTTCCAATATATGGGGGTTACCTTGGTTGCAATTTCCTAATATTCAAATGGAGTTTAATATTAGCTGCTTTGGAATTCAAATACGAGGAGATTGTTTGAAGTTTTCATTTCGTAGTTATGTCTGTCTTTTGCTCTTTTACATATTTGTTTCAATGCTTCTCTTTGGCTGGATGACAAAATTTTGTAGAGATGCTCTGAAGTTTCAGCCAGGAGTGAGGATCATTTGACAAGGAAGAAAATTGAAGAAATCTTTGCTTTGAGGTCTAGTAATTAACAAGCTTTAACACATGCAGGCAGGCGCCATAATGGATGGTCTCCAGGACACAAAGAGTTATTGGAGTGTAGTTTTGTTTGCCGTATTTTAGTTCTATAAGAAAGAGTATTTTTCTGTACCAAAGTAGACATTTTCACAATGTGTTATTTTAAATGACTCTAATGTATATACTCTAGACATCAACTTGCTGTATGTTTTTGTTGAAACAAGTATAATTTTATCCTATTGATCCTTGAGAATTTAGTATAAATCCTGTCACTTTGAGAGTCTGCTTCAACTGGGTTGTGACAATTTTGTTACCATTATTATTTTTGTTTGGTCGAACAATCTTGTTATCTTGTAGACATAGGTTTAGCTAAATTGACTAAAGTGAATGTGTTCTTTACTCCGCATCCGAGTTCGAATTCTCTTTAACAATTTAGATTAAATTAAAGTATAATGTCACTTGTATTTAAAAATTAAAAAGTAAAAAAGTAAAAACAAACAAGTAAAGATCGCTTGGGCGTCCAGAGATATTTTTGAGCGTTCGGAGACTTTGCGCACCATTTCTGGAAGGGGAAGTCAGCAACACGCTCACACGCCAGTCTCAACTCAACACGGCACGCTCACAATCCCTTTTCCGCGAAGGAAACATAACAAACAAACAAATCCCCCAATTTCAAATCAACAATCAAAATCCTCTCTCTGTCTCTCTTTCTCAATCTGAAATCTCCATTTTCCCGACCCGAATAGCGATGGTTCCGCCGCCCGGTCCAACCCCAGCGAACCCGCAACTGATTCAGCAGTTCCTGAGCTCAGTCCTCTCGCAGCGCGGCCCCTCGTCCCTCCCTTACTCCGAAGACACCAAATGGCACATTCGCAACCACCTTGTCTCTCTCACCACCGCCTACCCCTCCCTCGACCCCAAAACGGCGACGTTCACCCACAACGACGGTCGTTCCGTCAACCTCCTCCAAGCCGAGGGCACCGTCCCCATGTCGTTTCAAGGCGTCACATACAACATCCCCGTCATCATCTGGCTCATGGAGTCCTACCCCCGCCAGCCGCCCGTCGTCTACGTCAACCCCACGCGTGACATGATCATCAAGCGCCCTCACGCCCACGTTACTCCCTCTGGTTTGGTCTCAATCCCTTACCTCCACAATTGGGTCTACCCGAGCTCCAATCTTGTCGAGCTCGCCAAGAATCTCAGCGCTGTCTTTGGTCAAGACCCGCCTCTGTTCTCTCAGCGCAGGCCCAATCCCAATCCAAACCCTAACCCTAACCCTAATCTGGGTCATTCCTCCTCGGCGATTTCGAATTCGGGTTATTCCAGCTATTCGGGCTATTCGGGATCTTCAGGCTCGGTTACTCCTGCCCGCCCCGCGATCCCCCCGAGGGCGTACCCGCCGTCTCCGTATGGAAGCGGCGGGTCGTTTTCTCGGGTTCAGACCGAGGATCCGAACGAGGTTTTCAAGCGAAACGCGATCAGTAAGCTTGTGGAGATCGTGCATGGCGATGTGGCCGGGTTGAGGAAGACGAGGGAGGCAGAAATGGAAGGCTTGTTCAATGCGCAGGCCGAGCTGAGGCAGCGGTCTGAGCAGCTTAGCAAAGGTTTGAAGGAGATGGGGGACGAGAAGGAGGGTTTGGAGCAGCAATTGCAGATGGTGTTGATGAATTCAGACGTTTTGGAGGGGTGGCTGAGAGAGAATGAGGGGAAAGCTAGGGGCAGGTTGAATGGTGTCGATGTGGACGATGCATTCGAATGCATAGACGTGCTTTCGAAGCAAATGTTGGATTGTACGGCCTCTGATTTGGCTATAGAAGATGTTGTGTATTCCTTAGATAAGGCATTGCAAGATGGGGCAATACCCGTTGATGAGTACTTGAAGAATGTGAGGTCTTTGTCGCGCAAGCAGTTCTATGATCGCGCTACGGCAGCAAAAGTCAGGGCTGTCCAAATGCAATCACAGGTTGCAAATATGGCGTCTAGGCTTTCACATTATGTTGCCTCATAGTATATTCCTGGTTGTGAGTGTTGGTGGATCGACTGGCTGCATATTCGGGCTCCATTTCTCCGCCGCATCAGTGAATCAGTGGATCAGTATAATAGAAATGATATAGTTTCTGGTTATATTCCTGTAAAAAAAATATGTCAATGGTTTATTTTCTATTTTTTCTGTATTGTTTTTTCACAATTTTTCTTTAGAGACGGTTTCTCTGGGAAATGTGTTGTTCAATAAGTATGATATGAAAACTCATTTTTGCTCCAGATTTATATAAGAATATCAGATATAGTCATTACTCCTGGATTCTTACTTCTTTTATGATTTGTTTTTTGGCTTAACCCTTTGCCCAGGTTCAATTGTGAAAGTTTTTGTATAGCATTAGCCTGTGTGTTTACTGTGCCTAGTTTTTGTATATGATTAACTGGTTCTTTAATGGGATTCTTTCAGGACAGGGCAACAAGACAAAGCGACAGTTTATCTCCTTTTCTTTTTGTCATTATTATGTAGGACGTGTTTAGCATGCTAATGGACAAGAAAACTTTTCATAAGTTAATTTGTCATTCAATATGTGCAAAGTTGAGAATATTATGTCTTTGCTTTACTGATGACTTTTGCATATTCCCATCAGCTAGTTTGCATTCAATTCTGCTAATTAAAGCAGTGTGGACTGCTTTGCATTGCATCAGTGGTTGTTCCTAAATGAAATAAAGGCAAGAGTGAAATACCCTTTTCCGGAAATACAACCACTTGCAACTTTTCCAGGAATACCGTAGGGTGCTTTTAAAATTTTGAAGATTTGCCTATAAAGATTTCATTCTTCTGTCTGAGATTTACTTATTGGAAAAGCAAAGCATCTGTCCCATGCCTAATGAATCATGTCTATTCTATTTCCAATGCAGGTTTGAGGCTTAGGGGGTGCTGAGCTCCTTTCTAGCTTGTAATTTACTTGGTTTTGAGTTTCTGTTATGCTTCTTGTGCAGGGAAGCCTTGTTGATTTATTGTGTAACCTTGGCTGCTTGTACTGCATTTTGTTTGAATAATATTTCTTATTGCTCTAAAAACATAATATTGCTAATCTTCACTTGTCAAAAGTTAAAACTGAACATGGTGATAGAGTTATTAAGATTGAATTTTATAACAATGCTACAAGGTTTTTTGTATTTTTGGCAAATTTAGCAGATGATTTACCCAGGTTTTTGGGCTTACTCTCTGTGTCCCTTTTGTGTAGTACAGAGCTGGCAATTGAAGCTGCATGTGCAAGATCCCTGGTGGTTGATACTTCAACTTCTTGCCAAGCCTAAGGTGCCTTGCATTTTGGAAAGTTGGGTTACAACTTCATATGGGAAGGAAGAAGTATCTGCTGCATTTTCCAGTTTTTGACAAGTGTTAGGGTTTTCTCATACAGCAGCTGGGGTAGTTTTGTAAGCATAAATATGTTGGTTGATATATAATGGTTGTCTCTCATTCTAAGAGATAACCCTGATTTATTTTCAATTGCTCTTCCTTTTCTTCTGTCTGTTGTAACCTGACGATATGTGTCACATTTTACAAAAAGAGTGCCAACTGCCAAGGAAGCGCAACCCTTGTACTGCATGTTTGCATTGTTAATGACATCTACAGTGAGTAGTATACTTTCATTTTGGGTCACCAGTGATGGGTTTCAAATATTTTATATTTCTTCATATGTAGCTGAAGATTGTGATGTCGACCCCAGGTGTGTTTGAGGTTGTTTAAACATTAAAACTTTCCCGTTTCCTGTTAAAAATGGTCACTAAGGTTGAGAACTTATGTTATTTTTAACCCTTCCTACACATGTTCTATGACGGATGGTACACGACCATCCTACAAGAGTCTTAGGGGTAATCGTCTTTTTCCTCCTCGATATCTTGACATGTTTTTTGTATTTTCTTGTGGGCTCTAATTCATGGTGTTTGGCAGAGAATGTAGATTAAGTAATATTTGCAGATATGCTGTGTCTGCATTGTATAACATAAATATTGGTTCAATGTGGAAGAATAGCCATACAATGTCCATTCCTTGGATGTTATATGGAATGCCTTCTAGCTTATGTTTAAGATGGGAAACCTGGATTTACTAGAAAACCATTAATAGCGTCTCTTTGCAAATTTCTGTCACATCTGTTCTGGTACAAATCATAGTAGATGCATATGTAAGTGTCCAAACTGGTTGTGGTACTGGTCCGTATATAAATTGAAACCGTTAAAATTTACTTTCTCTGAGTGTGCTAAGTGCTGTGCAGGTAGGAACTGTCCTCACTGATTTTTCACCCTCAACAAGCCGATTCTATAGCTGTCCATCACCTTAGAACAATCTCCAAACAATCTGCAGACAAGCCAAGACCTTTAGTAAGCACCGCGCAGCCTGTTTACTGTAATTTTTTTCTGCTACATAATCTGTAGTCATTCTCTATTGAGTTAGCACTTTGGACGTAGTTTTTGTTTCTTAAGCCATAAACTTTCATTGGTTGTTCGTGTATTATACTGGTGCATAATGTTGCTTTGTTTTACCTAACATAATTCATTATGTATGCGTTTCTAGTTGCATGTGTATGTAATTTAAACTGGAAGTGATTAGATTGTTAACTGATTATTGGCTGGTTCAGTTAAATTTCTTATGCATGTTTGTTCCATTCCAGGCATGACTGGTGGGTTCTAAAGTTGTTTATTGGTTAGTTTATCCTTTTTCTGCATTAGATGGAGCACAATATGTATCAGCTATCAAGAAGCCTTTTCCCCATATCTCAATGGTTGCTTCTCAAGGCGTAACATTCGGTTGGTAATTGACTCTCCTGTTCCCTTTAAAACTCCATTCTACTCCATCACTTTGTGTTAGTATTGGGAAGATATTTAGTTTATTGTAAAGTGAGAAATACATACGGTGCAGAGGGGGTGAAAAGCATATGGTGCTAGCTGATCTATGTAAGTTGGGTAGTTCCATCGGCCCGGTGGGTTGCTCTTCTCTTCTATGTGATAAGCAGATATTGCTAAGGGTTGCATGAAGGAAAAGTTCTTTGGGCTTGCATCGTGATAACTGTTTTTTGGGTCTACAAACTTAAACCATATAGAAAACCTTTGTAGTTATATTTAACTAATTTTATTTCAGTAGTGGAAGTTTGCTCCTATTTATCTGATCTAGTTCATCATGTTCTTGAAGAAAGATATGATTTATTGGCTTTGAGCATCAGACCACATTACTTATGTTGATACTTTGTTCTTCTAATTGATACGGATTCTGTTGGGAAATATATTGCTCAGGGAGCATCATCAGTTGTTTTATATGATGCCATATTTGATAAAGAAGCAATTGGTCAAAAAAAATAATATATATATATATATATATATATATATATATATATATATACTTGCACATGCCGCAGCTTTCCATGGCAATGAAGCTGTAGTCCGGTTAGATGTTGTACTCTATTTCATAATGATGTTTTTTTCACTTATGTAGGATGTTTATTCATAACATTGTTATTGTTACTATAATATTGTTTTCCCTGTTTATCTTCAACTGAAAATTTACTGCTACAATTAATTTTGAAACTTCTAGAGTAGACAAAACCTATGTGTCTTTGTTCTGGGTAAATGCTGGCAGACCACATCTTTTACATTGACATTTCAATAGGCAAACCCGGGCTCTCTTGTTGGAGGTGTTCGGAATTTGGATTCGAGCTGGTGTGTCCTAGGAGCTACTTTTTGTCGTTGACAAAGGGCTATTTGTTAGGAGCCAGAAAAAGCTGGTTACTCTTGGAGGTGGACGGTTTTGGCTATTACGTTGCGTGTTAGATTTGGATGGACTACGGTGGTTATTTAGGGAAACAAGGAAAAATTGAAGTTACTCGTCTGGACTAGGATTAAGCTTTTAGCTTCTTCTTGGACTTCTTTGCTGAAGAATTTTAATGGCCTAACTTTCTTTTTGTGTATTGAGTATATTAAGTGTTCTGTAAAGCCAAATCGAGATTTCCATCTATATTAACAGTCTCATATCCAAATTGGACTTAGTTGCAAGCCTCAATTAACTACAGGGATATGACTGAATTGAATTGAAATTATGGGGACCAAAATGGAGAATGGCCCAAAGTACATGTTGCATATGACCTCCAGTAATGCTCCTCCCACTCCCCTTTTTCACACGCACGCATAAAAGTTGCACCTATGCATTTAACTGTATATCTGCAAGATTCTCTGCTAACTTGGAGTATGGATTTTTGTCTAAAACATCGAAGTTTAAACTTACTAATTAGAAAAATCAGTAATCATTCTTATCTTAATCATCCTATAGGTATTTGGCGTCGGCTTAATATTCCTCTTTTTCAGTCTATCAAAATCCATTTTATCTCTTCATCAAAAATAAAAAATAAAAAAAATCCATATTATCTGATAATTTTACTTCTCTCTGATCCCCCACTCTGTTCCCTGATTCTCAGTTACATCCTTATGTATGAGAAAGAACCATTATTGCTCCTGCAGAGTTGAACAGCCAACAAGCCTTTTCTTGTACATAGCATAAATACAGACTAACTGACTGGGCTACATTATTTCATTAACATTTTTAAATGAACTTGCTGACTCTTCAGCATCATTGTTGGATTGTGTTGATGACCATGTTGTCTCTGAATTGTCTTCATCATCCACCACTGGTTTATCTTGTGGATATAGGAAAGGCTTTGGAGGCATTTGAAGGGATTCAATCTCTCCTTCAAGCATCTCTACTACTTTGCGCATCGAATTAGGACGCTCGGTAGGCTTCATTTGTATACACCATAATGCAGCTATAAGCATCTTCTTTGTTATTTTCATTTCCTCAGTGGCATCTTCTATTTCTATGCCCTTTCCTTCAAAGAATTGGTCATAAACCCATGAAGGAAAGTATATTTGGCTTGAATGAGCTGCAACCGCATTCAGGTTCTTTCTTTTGCCTGCTATTTCCATCAATAGCATTCCGAAACTATAGATGTCAGCTTTCCTGTGTTTTTGTAAAACAATTCTGGAGCTATGTATCCAATGGTTCCTCTTGCTGCAGTCAAAGTTATACTGCTCTCATCTAATGGACATAATCTTGCGAGCCCAAAGAAATCTTTGGAACGAAATTCTCGTTAAGAAGAATGTTGTGAGGCTTGATATCAAAATGAAAAATTTGCATCTCACATCCTTGATGAAGATAGTCAATACCACGAGCAACTCCAAGTGAAATTTCTAATGATTTCTTGTAGTTTAAGGATGAGGGTTCTTCTTTAGAAAATATGTGTTTATCAAGAGACCCATTTGACATGAACTCGTATACAAGAGCACGCTTTGATCCCTCAACACAATAGCCAATTAGTTGCACCACATTTACATAATGAATCCTTCCAATTGTAGCAACTTCATTGATAAAATCTTGCCCATTACCTTTGGACTTACCCAGCATTTTAACTGCTACAAGACGGCCACTTCAAAGCTTTCCTCTATATACAGAGCCATAACCTCCTTCACCCAATTTGTGCTTCAATCCTTTGGTCATTTTCTTGACATTCGAGTAGGAGTACCTTATTGGCATGAGGTTGTTTTGACTTTGTAAGAATTCTTCTATAGGGCCATACATTGACAAGTGCCGCCTTTTCAACTTATAGATAAGAAGCACAATCACACATGGAACTCCGACTGCAGTTCTTGTCGCAAGCAACAATATTGCTGCAAAACAAAAACAATGAAAATTTTAGCACTGCTGCGTCCACCTGCGTCCACCATTTCTAATTCAAACTTGGTTCTATAATCACTTTTTCTCTACAGCTAAAGATCACTTATTTGACATGAGAGTATAATAAAAAAGAAGACAATACATTACTCACCAAGGGGTGGAATGTAGAAATAGAAAATACCTGCAAGAACATAGAACAAAAACAGATTGAGTTTAGACTGTGAGCTATTAAACGTTTTTTTCGAAAAGATCACTGAAGAAATGAGAAGAATCGAAATGATAGGAGTACGTACTACGTAAAAAGCCAAAAATTATTTCCGCGATGCCTGCATTATCCAACAGAAATAATACGTACTGAATTTTAGAATCTTGACATGTTTCAAACTGAAGTATAGTAGTAAACTAGCAGAAAAGCCCGCGCGATGCTGCGGGTTTTGAAATTGTGTAGACAAAGTTAGATTGTTTATATATACAATGAGATTTAATTTATAACATTATGTTTAACTAAAAGAGTGTAAGTTGCACAAAAGCATATGTAAGAAGTCTGTAAAAGAACCAATTTGACAAAATCAACCCCAGAAACTAAATTTACAATAATTCACTGCTCAGTCAGAAGTCCAAACCAAGATTACCATGAACTGATTTCAGCTCATGTTAAAGCTGAGCATCCAATACAATTAACTCAATTGAAGACAAAACCAATCAAAATCAGAAAAAGCATTCAATAGCTCAAACCGAGATAAAGACCGAACCTTGAGATAGAGAACGCCACCTCCCAAATTGGGTTTGTCCCGATCGCCTTCGGTGAACTCGAGCCGAGCCTGGTTACCAGAAAAGCAAGCTCCTTCCCATTCAATTGATGTATTGTCGGGAGTCACCGACCCGATAAAAGAAGGCAACAAATCCACAGCACTGTGGAAATTGTTGAGCACCGGCCACGATATCTGACGTGGCAGAACCGGAAGCACATCCTTGATCCTGAGGGGCACCTTGAAAGCGTCCCCAAATCCTAATACTAACCCTAGAAAGCACAACAGCAGCAGTAATAGCCATGGAGTGCGAGAGAAGAGAGACATTGATGGATGGATAGGATGGGTTTTTCCTGGAGCAACTCCAATTGATCAGAAAGAGTTGCAGGAAAATCGACGGCCTCCAACGCATCTCCAGCAACGAACACCATTCTCCCATGGCTGCCCCCAAACCAGCTGGTTGGAAACAAACTGAAGCCAGGGCTCTGTCTCTGCGAACCAAACCCTCTCAACGAAGGAGGAGGGGCAAAAACGGAAACAAAAGAAGCTGTTTAGTCAAGGGCAGTTTCGCCAATTTACTGTGCAGCAAGGAAAAAAAAAAGGAAATAGCCCTAAATGCCACCAATTTTATAATTGTAACTGAAAATACCACCCATTTTCAATTTTTGTACAACTATCACCTATAAATATAAAATTATTGTACCCTTATTGCTATTTCCCAAAAATAAAACCCTCATCAGGTCCAGCCCTTCCGTCATCTAGGGTTTAGATTGCCAATTCCCCAATCAAAACACCACCCCAATCCTGATTCAAATTACACCAATATTTCTGTAATTCGGCGGTAAAATCATCATGGGGAAGAACGACTTCCTAACCCCAAAGGCAATTGCCAATCGGATCAAGGCCAAAGGACTTCAGAAGCTTCGATGGTACTGCCAGATGTGCCAGAAGCAATGTCGTGACGAAAACGGCTTCAAATGCCACTGCATGAGCGAAAGCCACCAGCGACAGATGCAGATCTTCGGCGAAAACTCTAATCGCATAGTCGATGGCTACTCCGAGGAGTTCGAGCAAAGTTTTCTCGATTTGATGAAACGAAGCCACCGGTTCAGCCGTGGTCTACAACGAGTACATCAACGACCGCCACCATGTTCATATGAATTCGACTGAGTGGGCCACGATAACCGAGTTCGTGAAGCACTTGGGGAGGACGGGTAAGTGTAAGGTTGAGGAGACGCCAAAGGGTTGGTTCATTACTTATATCGATAAAGATTCGGAAACCCTTTTCAAGGAGAGGTTGAAGAACTTTGTATTTTAACTTTGTATATTATATGGAAATTCACACCGCATATAGCATCTGAATATGCAGATTCATTCATCATTGCGGACATTGTTTAGAGCTGAACACATGTGGGAGCTCTCCCACTTTTGGGCACTGATGCATGAAGCAATGGATTATTTTTTTCCTTCAGGAAATTTTACTACCATTTAAGAGGTTTTATTTCTTCTCAATAGTCATTCCTGGGTAAACAAATATTTCTTGTGTGCTTTTATGGTAGGTAGTTTGGGGTTTCTTTGGTATGAATAATATGATTTCTTTTTTGGGTATATGAGACTTCTTTGACTCACTCTGTTGCCTGCATTCTTTTTCAGTTGGTTGTGGGGTTGAGTCTTCACCCAGTTGATGTCTGAAAGTAGATGCTTGGTAATGGAAAAGTTGAAAGGCATATTAATGTGGGATGAGATACTAGGTACAGCAATAGAGGTGTTAGGATAGTTGTGTTTTGTCCTCGTCGCAACTGCTGCCTCTCAAGATTGATTTTGCAAAGTTGGTATGAAAAATTCTTTATGTCAAATCATACCTGCCTATTATGTATGCCCTGGTTCTTTTGACACCAGTCTAGAGCCTCTGTAAATGGTTTTCTGTTTGTGGAAACCAACGGTTCTCATTGCACATGTATTCCATGGTTATGTTTCCAATATTTTTATGCACTGTTACACGGTTCTTTTTGCAATACATATTTTCTGTGGATGAACAAGTTGGGGATTGGCACTTGTACATCCTTTTCCATTATTATGCATTAGGGTTGAGAGAAATAGCTGTATTTACAATGGAAAGATGCACAAAGAGGCTAGTAGCTATGAGTTATTAAGTAGGAAATAGCTTAAAATGCCACCTTTTTTTATAATTTTAATTAAAAATACCATCCCTTCCCAATTTTTTTACAACTACCGCCTATAAATACATTTTTATTGTGGTTTTTCAGAAATTAGGTTCTCTCTCAATTCTCTTGCCTCTATCTCTCTCTTCGGCCCTTCTCTCTCCAGATCAATCAGAATTCGGATCAACCCCTCATTGTCCATCTCTGAAAATAATTGAACAGAGAAAATCCAATGATGCAGAAGTCGAGTCACTGCGAGAGGAATACCATCAAAGGGTTGCAACACTTGAAAGGAAGGTAGGTCTTCTCATAAAGTCTTGTTTATAATCGTGCTTGGATTGATCTAGGGGTTATATGTGCCCGTTATGTTTTTGATGAAATTGGTACTTGCCTATTTTTAATTCAGCTCCTGATAATTGGAGGGGCTATGCCAACTTATGATTGCAGGTGTATGCTCTTACAAAGGAAAGGGACACGCTTCGGCGGGAGCAGAATAAGAAAAGTGATGCAGCTGCTCTTCTGAAGGAAAAGGATGAAATAATTAATCAAGTTATGGCTGAAGGTCTCTTTCTGTCCCTGTCTGTCTCTGTTTCTCTTGAGAAGCTCAATATGTTCTACATATTTTGTGCCTCATAGTGAATTTCAACGTAGCCAATGTTCTATTGTGGATGCAAGGAGGGTTTCTTTATGCAATCATATCAATAATTATGGAAATTCCTTCATTTTTGCATTTTTATGTACCAGGTGAAGAGCTTTCAAAAAAGCAGGCTGCTCAAGAAGGACAGATTAGGAAATTAAGGGCTCAGGTATGCTAGCCGGTTTATTCATTGTCTGATTTTGTCATTCTTTAATCCTTTCACTGCTAGGTATTCTTATATTTTTTTTTTCTCTGAATACTAGATCAGAGAGTTTGAAGAAGAGAAGAAAGGGTTGATTACTAAACTTCAGGTAATTCATTTATGTTAGAATCTTTAAAATTGTGGTTCTCTGATTTCGTTTGATAAAGACAAAGTACACATGCTGGAAGAATTGGTTGAGTTTCCCTGCATGCTGAAATGGAGGGGGGCAGTGGCCTGTAATGCACATGCAATCTGGAGAGTTACTACTCGTGACAGGGTTTGGGTGTTTTTTATGGTTATTGGTTGTCTAGTTTTGCCAAGAGGATCTCATAGTGCTTGCTTGTTTGGGCGAATTGAGTCAGTGGTAGTCCCACTGGAGCAGCTTAAGTCCTCTGATTTTACTGATCAACAAGAATACTATGCCTGCAAAATGAAATAAAGGAGCTTTTCTGGTAATGAACTTTATTTTTGGACACACACATGCGCAATGAACTTTACTGTCTTTGATGGCATTTTGTGTTATTTGTTTGATAGGAAGGCGATGCTGCTGTTGCCGTTTCTGAGGAGGTGAAGAAGAACAACCATGTAGTAAGAAAGTTGGAGAAGCGTCAACAGATTTGCGCCCTTGACCAACATTTGGAAGAGCAATTTGGTGGTGGTCGTCTATTGGCTTGTATCTCATCACGACCTGGACAGTGGCTGTGCTGATGGGTATGTGACTTTATTTGCCTATGTCTGTTTCTAGTCAGCAGATTTGTCATAGGCATATTAGTGTAGTTACCGTATTGCAAGGGCTGAAATCTGGATGATATCAGCTTCTTTTTATTGTTGTTTTAAAGTGAGGTATGTATGGGTCTTATGAAATTTTTACAGAAATATATTGGAGGGCAAATAATTTTATTTTAGTTTTTTATTCCCAAATGATACCCAAAACATGTAAGCTTCACACTATGTTAATTTCTGCAGGATGGGAAAACATTGGACAATGAGTTGGAGGTTGTTGAGGGAATGAAGCTAGATAGGGGCTACATATCCCCTTATTTCATCACCAACCAGAACAATCAGAAATGTGTAAGTTTTAGTTTGACTCAGTGATAACTATGTCTTGAAACTGTTAGAGGGCTGCTTGTTAAAGTTAGCAGCACCTCAAGTCCCTTTTTGCTTGATGATGATTATCTTCAAACTTGTGTATGTGCTGATAGGAATTGGAAAATCCTCTAATCATAATCCATGAGAAGAAAATCTCAAGTATTAATGATGTGGTTAAAGTATTGGAGTTGGTTTTGCAGGTTAGCATTTCTCTGGTTAGGTTCACTAGTTTCTTCGTTTTTACTATGAATTGGTTGACAAACTTTTGCTCCTTTTCAGAAGCAAAGGTATTTGCATTTTGTTATATATTTCAGAACCGAAGTTATAAAAGAAAATGGTTTTCCTCTTTGCTAATTGAGAATCATGTGCAGTTATGATTTCAGATCTGTAGATAACCTGTTGTTGCTGATATTGCTACACGGGAGGAGAACAGAACAACTTGGAAAATGTGCAAGAAGGGAGAGCTAACTCATACAACGAAGAACAAATTGATGAAGTTAAGATCAAAATTAGTAGAATTTGTGAGCTCTCCATTATTTATAATTATAGGTAGGAAGTATGTATGTAATAGAGCAAAGATTGGTTGACTATGTAATAACAATTGAATTGTCAAGTTTTATGAAAGAAATAATTTTTGCTTCTTGGGATAGTACTGTTAGGGTTCGGTGGCGATTTATTTTCCATGTCTAAATTGTAGTCTGTAATGGATGTGTGTGTATTGTATGTAGATTGACTTAATATTGCTGTCCTATTGCATGTGTATTGTACTAATATTGCCTGTGTATTGTATACATATTGTATGCATATTGCCATCGTATTGCATGTATATTGTAATGCTATTGCTATCGTATTGCCATTATATTGCCCTAATATTGCCTCTCTAGTGTATGTATATTGACTACGGCTCATCAATGGGTTTACGGTTTGGGCCATATTGCATTCAAAAATAAGACGAGGAGGAGAAAGAAACAACATGCGTTTCAAAAATAGGCAGTCAGGTGCATCATAATTGCATCGTAAGACATTGTAAGAAATTATTTTAAAAAATAATAACAACTAAAAAATAATTTACAAAAAAAGGAAGGTATGAATAAAGAGACAGAGCGAATAAGGGGAGAAAGAGGCAGAACGAAGCTAGAGAGAGACAGAGAGAGAGCTGCGCTACAGAAAGAGAGCAAAGAGAGAGTTGCACTAGAGAGAGAGAGAGAGAGAGAGAGAGAGAGAGCCAAGAGAGAGAGAGAGAGCTGCGATAGACACATACCAAAGAGAGAGAGAGAGATGTGCCAGAGAGAGAGAACCGAGTGAGCTAAGAGAGAACAAAATTTCTGAACATGTGAAAAATCAGCAATAAGTGGACAATAATTATATTTTTATAGGTGATATTGTAATACTATTGCTATCGTATTGTGGTTATATTGCTTTAATATTGCCTCATAGTGTACATGTATTGGCCTAATATTGCTATTATATCGTATGTCAATGGCCATTTGGTCTAATAACAGAGTCTCCACTTCGTTGAAAAGTAATCCTGAATTCAAATCTCATGGACACGACAATTGTTATCCATCCTTATATTAGCATGAATTGATGTTGACCTTTGAAATGATAGTTGGAGTTGCACATCGATTCATATTCAAAAGGAAAGTAATTCTCTCCCTCAATGAATCTTCGTTCAAAAGAAGGCAGCTATCAAATATTGGGTACAAAAATGCAAGGTCCACAGTAAATTAATTGGCAAATATATAGGTTTGATTTTTGTTTAACCCCAAAACCTCCCTAGGCTACAGCCCACTGTAGCCTTTGTCCTAGTTCCGCTAGTGTATTCTAGGGTTCTTGTAATGATGTATTGACTTTGTCGAAACTATGTTTTCTTCTTTGCCAATCGGTAAATAAGAATTTCATAGCAGCAGAGCAAGAGAGAACACTATCTTGCATGCTATCAAATTGCTTTTACTCTGATTACAATGACAATTGAACCTATAATTTTTCTAATACATGAAGCATGATGAAGGTATTGAGATGCAACTCTCCAAGAGGCTTCAATCGGCAGCAGAACGAACATGAGCACACGCCCTTACTTTAGCAACTTAATAACTCATAGCTACTAGCCTCTTTGTGCATCTTTCCATTGTAAATACAGCTATTTCTCTCAACCCTAATACATAATAATGGAAAAGGATGTACAAGTGCCAATCCCCAACTTGTTCATCCACAGAAAATATGTATTGCAAAAAGAACCGTGTAACAGTGCATAAAAATATTGGAAACATAACCATGGAATACATGTGCAATGAGAACCGTTGGTTTCCACAAGCAGAAAACCATTCACAGAGGCTCTAGACTGGTGTCAAAAGAACCAGGGCATACATAATAGGCAGGTATGATTTGACATAAAGAATTTTTCATACCAACTTTGCAAAATCAATCTTGAGAGGCAGCAGTTGGACGAGGACACAACACAACTATCCTAACACCTCTATTGCTGTACCTAGTATCTCATCCCACATTAATATGCTTTTCAACTTTTCCATTACCAAGCACCTACTTTCAGACATCAACTGGGTGAAGACTCAACCCCACAACCAACTGAAAAAGAATGCAGGCAATAGAGTGAGTCAAAGAAGTCTCATATACCCAAAAAAGAAATCATATTATTCATACCAAAGAAACCCCAAACTACCTACCATAAAAGCACACAAGAAATATTTGTTTACCCAGGAATGACTATTGAGAAGAAATAAAACCTCTTAAATGGTAGTAAAATTTCCTGAAGGAAAAAAATAATCCATTGCTTCATGCATCAGTGCCCAAAAGTGGGAGAGCTCCCACATGTGTTCAGCTCTAAACAATGTCCGCAATGATGGATGAATCTGCATATTCAGATGATATATGCAGTACGAATTTCCATATAATATACAAAGTTAAAATACAAAGTTCTTCAACCTCTCCTTGAAAAGGGTTTCCGAATCTCTATCGATATAAGTAATGAACCAACCCTTTGGCGTCTCCTCAACCTTACACTTACCCGTCCTCCCCAAGTGCTTCACGAACTCGGTTATCGTGGCCCACTCAGTCGAATTCATATGAACATGGTGGCGGTCGTTGATGTACTCGTTGTAGACCACGGTGGCGGCGATACGGCTGAACCGGTGGCTTCGTTTCATCAAATCGAGAAAACTTTGCTCGAACTCCTCGGAGTAGCCATCGACTATGCGATTAGAGTTTTCGCCGAAGATCTGCATCTGTCGCTGGTGGCTTTCGCTCATGCAGTGGCATTTGAAGCCGTTCTCGTCTCGACATTGCTTCTGGCACATCTGGCAGTACCATCGAAGCTTCTGAAGTCCCTTGGCCTTGATCCGATTGGCAATTGCCTTTGGGGTTAGGAAGTCGTTCTTCCCCATGATGATTTTACCGCCGAATTACAGAAATATTGGTGTAATTTGAATCAGGATTGGGGTGGTGTTTTGATTGGGGAATTGGCAATCTAAACCCTAGATGACGGAAGGGCTGGACCTGATGAGGGTTTTATTTTTGGGAAATAGCAATAAGGGTACAATAATTTTATATTTATAGGTGATAGTTGTACAAAAATTGAAAATGGGTGGTATTTTCAGTTACAATTATAAAATTAGTGGCATTTAGGGCTATTTCCCAAAAAAAAAACAAAACAGCAGAAAAATGAGGGGCATTTCCGTCATTACACTGTGTTTAGCTACAGTGTTTAGTTGCATTGGGTTTTAGTATATAAAAATATAGAATAGAATATAGAATTTGGAAATTTGTTAATCACAATGTACTGAATTTTAGAATCTTGACCAGTTCATTGTGGATGTCTATGTAGGAAAGGTTCGTGCCCTTTGTACCCGGCCAGGATGTCCTACCCTAACCATAAGCTCAACGCGGCACAACTCCCTCAAATCTGAGGCATTAACATGACCAACCATAACAAAAGAATGCCCTTGGGAATGGGGCAGAGCAGAACTGGGACTACTAATAACATCAGTACAAGGAGCAGTCTCCACATACAGAGGTGAGTTCACCGGGGTTTTACCGGTAATGAAAATTATAGGCTTTGACAGTTCAATTTGATCTGAATTTTGAAAAGAGAAGCTCCATGAAATTTCACGCTTATGAAGTTGCCTAACCTCAAAGCTATAGGGATCCTGGCGATGGTAGTTATAGCCCGTCGAAGAATCCCGAGGGATTGAGGAGCAGTTATCAACATTGGCATCCACAACTCGGATGGTGTAGTTATAATTGATTGCCTGGACATAGTATTTCCCCGAAAACAAGTATAACACTGTTATATTATTCTCACAAGACAGTTCATACATTTTGTCACAGCACTTCTCTGGATCATGTTTCAGTCGAAAAAGGTAGCTTATGTTTTGGATTTCACCACACGATGAAGGTTCACACCTATGATGATGATCTTCCTTGGCACTGAAAGTTCCACAGTACAAGCCAAGAACTGTTACAAGGACAATGAGTCGTGATGGAACTGATACTCTTCCTGCAGCCATTGCAAGACAAGATTAGGAGAAAAAGAGAGTGGGAGGTTTCCAGCACAACTGCAGCTTCCTTTGTTTCAGACAAGGATCCTTTGATTATATTACAGCACTTTGATTATTTTATACTAGCATACTTTGATATTATGATATTTTTGATTCATCGACTTTGCTAAGTCGGTTTGCTCATTCTCCATTATTCTAGATTTTTCTATATTATTCAAGACACAAGTGTGCATTAATTTTAACAGATATAAAGAAATTTTGTGGGCAGGAATTTATTCGTCAACATGAAATTTTTTTTAATGTATTGTTACCTTCATTTTCCAGAGTAGAGTTGATTTGTCAACAGGGAAATGAGATTTTATATGTCTTAACTTGTGGAATAATGTTGCCAGTGGAAAAAAGAAAAAGAAAAAAAGAGTCATTATTGGGAGTATGATTAGATGTTCAAGGTGCAGAGAAAAGTTGAGTATTTCGTCAGAGATGACAAATCCTGTTGTTCATGGTAGGCTTCAAAGTTAATATTGGAGCATGCCAAAATGAGTGCTCAGAAAAACGCTGTGGAGACTTTGGTCCACCTATCAAATTCCCTTTTCGACTCGAAGACAAGCAGCCTGATCACTGTGGCTACCCTGGATTTGATTTATCCTGCAATGAAAGCACAATACAGTGCTTTCAGTGAAGTTCAACGGCACTCATATCAACTCCAAATCCCAGCTGTTCATCTTCTCTAGCAGACAAAAACAATCTCACGTGAAAAGTTTGATGGGTTAGGGTGAGATTTTTTATAGGATTTGGTATTTATACCTCCCACTAAAAAGTCACACAATTTCCACATTAAAAAAAAATCCATCTAAATTAGCAGGTTTTTGAATACCAAAAGACTTTTTGTTACTTGTTTAAAATCTTGATTGAATACCACTAGATTTGGACACCCTCTTTAAAATATCCTAATAGTCCTAATTGAATACCAAAAGACTTGTTTAGATTATTTAAAAGTCTTAATTGAATACACAAGACTTATTTATCCCAAAACAGTCTTTTAAAATCTTAATTGAATACAACCCCCTCAAATTTTAGTCAAGCATTGAATTGAATAAAAAAGAAAATTTAAAAGGTCCGAAATCTTTCCAAATGATCTATATTTCTCCTGATCTCACTGTTTGTCTTGCCTCTCTGACTGCCTTTGTTGTCATGCAGGGCAAAAAAGTTGAGGCGAAACCAATTGTAATAGGTGAAGTAAATTTTTGTACCAATGAAGCACGAAAAATGCTTTTTGAC
The DNA here is from genome assembly GCF_902201215.1 of Prunus dulcis. Classification (NCBI taxonomy): domain Eukaryota; kingdom Viridiplantae; phylum Streptophyta; class Magnoliopsida; order Rosales; family Rosaceae; genus Prunus; species Prunus dulcis. Next base: position 5,226,099 of record NC_047651.1, read on the forward strand.
AGTGCTGGACATAAACTAGCAAACTGGTAAAGTCAGGTTTTCACTTTTTCACTTGTTTTTTTTTTTTTTCTTCTTCTTGTTACGTGTTGGCTTCCACGTAACAAATTATGCACCCTTAGATGGATAAAGAAATTAGTTTGAGTTTATTTTGAATTTGTACTTTAAGCAATTGAAATGTATTTGTTATTGTTGACATTGTCAAATACTTAACCAATATCACCTGCACTTGATTTTTACTCCATTCGCCTTGAGTGTCATGCTCAAGCTCAAACACGTTGATTACATGATATTCTCAGTTGGGAAACTGAAAAGTTGAACTTTCAGTGCTCAATAGGCCAGAGCTCAATAGGCCCTTCATAGTTTGGGCCCACTGCTATGGAAGCGAGAGAGAAACAAACCCAAGAAAAAATCAGGACAGAGAATCTTAGCTCCTATCTGGTTTGGATGCAGCCTGAACATCCATATTTGTAGGGAGATCACAACTTTAAGCAGATGGTTCAAGATAATTCTTTTCGAACCCGGCTCAGTAAGATAGAGCAAACAAGAATCGCTTGCCATGTTGCCTTTATTTGCTGGAACACATGGAAAACTCGCTGCAAGGCAGTAATTGAAGGTCGATTGACATCCCCAATCGAAGTCATCTATGCAACTTCCTATGCTGTTTCTGAGTTCATGGCAGCAAAACCTGCTTCTTTGGATGCTAGACTCCGTTCTATCTCAACAAACCAGGTGAATCGAACTTGGTCTCCCCCAACGGCTCCTAAGGTTAAAATTAATATGGATGCAGCTTGGTCTGCTAGTTCAAAATGTGGAGGCATTGGTTTGGTTTCCCAGGACCACTTGATGTCGTTCCATGTGGCTAAGGCATGTCCTTGCAGGGTGTGCTCCTTTGCTATTGTAACATCAGTTCCAAAATGTTCATTATGAGACGGAATGGAGAGATTGATGCTAATAAACTTGGCCATCCAAAGTTCATTGATGCTACTTGGTCTTGGTGTCCAAGAACTGCTAATAAAGTAGCAGTGAAAATTGTGAAAATTGTGTGTACGAGGATGAGCCCTGTGAGTCTGTGACTTAGGTCTTTCAACCTCCATCCTCACTGGTGCATGTTTTGAAAAAGGATGGCCTTCCTTGTCCCCATCCCCAGTGGAGTTGCTGCACTCTTCAAGGAGGATGTTTGGTGTCTTTAATGTTGGGCGACGTCTTTGTTTGGTTTCTTTGCAGTTTGCTGTGTTAGCTTATGTTTGTCGCTTGTTAGTCCTAGTTTTGTTTTGGGACTTCCCGTGTCTTTGTATGTTTTTCGTGGGCTCTGCCCTTTAAATGAAAGTTCATGTTCGACCCAAAAAAAGGGGAAGAAAATTTTTCGTTAAGCTCTAGTAATTAGCAAGCTTAACATATAAAAGCAGGCTTCAAATTTATTGGTCTCCAGGACACAAAATGAGTTATAGGAGTTACACTTGTCAACCATTGAGTGATTTTTTTTATTTATAATTTTGTTTATTTTGCTAAGAATTGAGTTCACTTGTTGTGTGTGTGTATATATATATACATAGAGCTTCATCTCTACAAAAAAATAATTTGAATCCGATATCATTTGACCATATCGAAATTTTTGTACAATCAGTCTACACTCTCCAGCATACAATCAGTTAAACATCAAAACAAAAAGCATGACTTGGTCCATCAATTAAAGGCAGAAATTAAAAATCAAAGTGCATGAAACATACATGTCATAGAATTCATTAATTGAAGTGCTGAACAAGAGGACGGTTTAACAGAGCACCTCCTGCAGCGTCCTTCAGAAACTTTGTCTTGATTTTCTTGAGTGTGGCTACAGCTTCTTTCATACTTATCCTCTCTTCTGGTGATTCTGCACAGCAAGCGAGAGCTAATCTCATAATGGATGATAAGCAATCCCTCTTGCTCACAAAATCATCATCATCCTGCTCTGTCCCAAGTAAATTATCATCCACAACTCCATCTTTTATTGCATCTGGTAATAGTGATTTTGTAATCCATTGCTTGAAATTCATCTCCCCAACAAACATCTCATCTGTTGGCTTCCTTCTTGTGAATGTTTCCATCACTACAATTCCAAAACTGTAAACATCCCCTCTTGTTGAAACTATTCCTTCCATTCCATACTCTGCAATACGAATTATATTTAAATTATACTTGTGTGTGTGAAATATATTATTTTCATTTTTTTTTTTACAAGCGATAGTCTAAACTACAGGGAATGAGGATTTCTCTTTCACACACACACAACTATGATGCTATGAAAGTTCAAACCTGAGATCTCTAGTCTGCAAGTCAATGTCATTTTCCACTAGGCTAGACCTCGCGGGCATATTATATTCATTTGTATGATGAAAAGAAAATTATAATTTAAGTTCTTCATAATCAAGGACAACATTATAAAATTGAAAAATATTAAACTAGTAAGTACATCACCTGGAGCCATATAACCAACTGTGGCTAAGGTGATGGTTTGGGTCATAGAATCTCCTCCGCCCAAGAGTTTTGCGATTCCAAAATCGGCAACGTGTGCAACCATATCATCATCTAGTAGGATATTGCTGGGCTTCAAATCGCAATGTACAATAGGTATTGGATAACCATGGTGTAGGTATTCCAATGCCAATGAAACATCTACCATTATATTCATCCTCTGTAAGATACTCAAAGAAGAGTTTTCAGTATACAACCACTTCTCAAGGCTCCCATTAGGCATGTAGTTCAGTACCAGGGCTTTGAAATCAGTTTGACTGCAACAACTGATGACTTTTATAAGATTTCGATGACGAATCTTGCTTAGCATTTCACATTCCCTATCAAAACTCTTGAAACCCCCTTCTAGTTGTAACTTGAAAACCTTTACAGCAACATCTATCCCATCTGAAAGTGTCCCTTTATACACTGAGCCAAAACCCCCACTTCCAAGTAAGTTTCTTTCATTAAATCCGTTTGTCGCCCTAAGAAGTTCAAGGTGTGAAACTCTTCTCCAAAGAAGTTGAGGTGACAAGGTAGCCTCTATTACAACTGGCACGCTCCTTTTCTTGTGTAGTATCAACATCGATATGGAGACCGCTAGGAGTATTGCTGATATGATCCCTGGAATAATATATTTCAAGATGAACAAACCAACTTTCCGGGAATGGGGTTTGTGTTTTGTACTGCTTTTGCATGGTGAAATATTCAGTCGGGGTGCGCCACACAGTGCATCATTCGAGAGAAATGATTGAGCAGAGAAGTTTTCGAAAGGTCCACCAGTTGGAACTTCTCCTTGGAGTCTGTTGGAAGACAAATTCAGATACTTGAGGTGTAAGAGTCTTTCTAGAGACTTTGGAATCACTCCAGAAAGATTGTTTTTGGATAAGTCCAAGATTTCCAGGCTCACTAAGTCGCCAAATGAACTAGGAATAGGGCCTTGGAAATTATTATTTGCCAACGAGAGATTAACCAAATCTTTCAAACCCTTGATGTTGCTTGGTATACGACCTGATAAATTGTTATTTGAGAAATCCATATCTGTCACAACTTTTAATTTTCCAGTATCACCTGATAGAGATCCGGTAAGAGAATTGGATGACAGGTTTATGTGTAATATAAATGCTACTTCCCACAAGGTTGATGGTATTGTGGAATTTAACAGATTTGACTCTAATGATAGACTTCTTAGAGATGTGGCTAGATTACCCAAACAGGGAGGTATAGAACCAAATAGTTGATTGACACCCAAAAATAAGTCGACCAGGTTTTCGAGTTGACAAATTTCGTGTGGGATATATCCTTGCAACTTGTTTTCATCCAAATACAAACCTTGCAGATTACGTAGTCTTCCCAGTGAAGCTGGAATTGGTCCACTCAAATGATTGTAACCCAGGTCCAAGGCTGCCAAGCTGCTCAAGTTACTAATTTCACTAGGAATTTCACCCCTCATGTTGCAAAGGGCTAAACGAAGATCTTGCAATGATGTAGACAGATTCTCAAAGAAAACAGGAACTGTGACATTTAACGGATTACCTGTCAAGTACATTGCCGCCAAATTTCTAAGATTAGCCAAGCAAGAGAGAATGTTTGCTTCCGGAGTAGAAATATCAATTGTCAAAGTATTCATCTCTAAGCCAAGGACTTGAAGGTTTGTTAATGCACATAGTGTGCTAGGAATGAACCCAGTAAATGAGTTTCTACCCACGTCTAGATGGGTGAGCTTAGAGGCATTGGAGAGGTTGGGGATTGCTCCGCTGACTTGATTTTCTGGTAAAACAAACTTTTCTAAGTTGGGAACCCCAACGCCTATGTTTGCTGGGAGGCTACCTGATAGCTGATTTAGACCAAGCGATATTGTTCTTATCATGGACATATTGAAGATTGTGGATGGGATCAGGCCATTTAGATTGTTACCATAGACTACAAAAACCTCTAAACTTTGAAGACCACCAATCTCTGGTGGTATAGCACCTGCCACAATTCAGCATCATTGCATGATAAATCATCATAAGAATCACATAATAAGATAACAGATTTTAAAAGAAGGAACAAAATTGTTTCTAAATGTCTCAAAAGAAACAAAAAAAAAGAAAAGCTGACATGATAATACTACATGTACCTGTCAAGTTGTTGAGCTCAAGATGAAGCTGTGTGATTTGGGTTAAGTTCCCAATATTTTTGGGTATGCTTCCACTGAATTTGTTAGAGCTCAACGCTAATACTTGCATCTCTCGGCATTGCCATAATTTGGAGGGAAGTGGACCACTAAATTTGTTGTCAGTCAAATCAAGAAGTTGAATACGAGGAAGATGCTGACATACATTGTCTGGAATACTACCATTCAAATTGTTTAGATGTAAAGCCAAACTAGTCAAAGAAGACATATTGAATAGAGCCACAGGAATAGTCCCTTTTAGGGTATTAAACTGCACGAACAAGTTCTCCAACTTATCTAAACTGCCCATCTCGTTTGGAATTTCTACAAAAACCAACACCTATATATTAAATTCATGGTTCATCAGCCATCCTAAACTATATATATACATATAGCCAACTCCATATTGTAGTTCAATAATCTGAACTGCCTATCTTTTAGATATTATTTCAAAGATCATCTCTTTAAAAAATCATTTGAATATGAAATCATTTGACCACTCAATTAACTGTTGTCATTTTAGTATTTTCTTGAAGGTCCATGGTCGTCTATTTTGTTAGTCAAAATTGATGTGTTAATTATTTTTAATTTGTCTAATATTTTGCAAGGATGATTTATGAATGAAACTTGAAAAATAAACAGTTCAGATCATTGAAATAAAATTCGTTGTGTACCGCACAAGGCGTCCCTTGAGGGATCCCTCAATATTATGTACCTTTGAAATTGTTGTTGTCCAGGTATATCTCCACCAGCGTTGTTAAGTTCCCTATTTCTCTCGGTATTTTACCTGTCAAATAGGTGCATGGCGAAGATTTAAAAAAAAAAAGGAACTAGAAGAGTAAGATATATGATCACTGGATCAAATTAATAATCGAATCAGACCCTCAAAATTGTTATAGGCAAGGTATATCCCCTTCAACTTTGTTAACTTCACGATTTCTCTTGGTATGCTACCTGTTAAATGTGGATGTGTGCCAGAGAATGAATAAGGGGGAAAAACACTAGCAGATATCAGCTATCTTGTATGTGGTTACATAATTATATCATATTAAGTAATGATCACCAAGAATTCCACCTGATAGCTGGTTGTTGCTAAGATCAAGTACTTGCAGTGCAGATAAGTTGTAGATAGCATTGGGTATGGGACCTGAAAACTGATTACCATACAAACCAAGGGTTTGAAGTTTGGATAAGTGCCCAAACCATGCTGGAATGATTCCCATAAAATTGTTGAATCCAAAGCTAATCAACTTCAATCGGCGCAAAGCAGCCAATTCTTGGGGCAAGTTGCCATGGAAACTATTATTTTGGAGGGTTAGGCTAACAAGAAATGAGAGGTTGGCTAGGTGGGGAGGAATGATGCCTGTGAGACCCATGAAGGAGAGATTCAAGGCTGTGACTCTAAGGTGGTGTACACCGCAAGTAACGCCAACCCAGTTGCAAATATTGGAGGTTTTAGTGGCAGACCAGTTGGTAGTCAAGATGTTTTGAGGGTCACTAGTGATATGAGCCTTAAGAGCAATAAGAGCAGATTGGTCTGTGGTTATGTTGGTTTTTGTTGCTAGTGCTACGGTTAAGTTGACCATATATATAACAGAGTATACCAGCAACAATGTTCTCGACAAGAGGAACCCAGATCTCTCCATATTCTGAAATTCTTGAGACTGCAAACCAGGAAGAGAAAAGTGAGTTCAAGACGGATCCAAGTTGAAAGGTTCGAATGTCTTTTATATGATGAAAAAAAAAAACACACACACACACACACTCAATTGCCGGTTCGAATGTCTTTTGGTTAATATTATTATTTTTTTTTTGGTTTTTTTGGTTTTTTTTTTTTTTTGGTGTTTGGTGTTTGGTTGTTACACAAGAGAAAGTTGATTTTTTTTGCTTTTCAAAATTATGGGTTAGTGGCGACAGATTTAATAAGCAGGTGGAAGGATGCTTTTAAAATCTACTTCCTTGAGAAGCATATAAAGTCTTTAATGAAATCCTTAGGCCATCTCCAACAATAGAAGGCTAAACATAACTCACGCATAAAATATAGCCCATTATTTATAGTTTTTAAAGAAACAGTGTTGGGCTATATTTTTACCATCTCCAATTGTGGAGGGCAAAATCATAGCCCCTTCAATATTTTATTTGTTTTTAGTATATTCTTTAACCATATTGGTTAATTTAATTAACAAATAAACATCAATTGAAAAACAATAACCAAAAAATTAATTTAAAAAATAAATAACTAAGGGTTTTTTGTAGCAATGGTCCCTCAACTATACTCGGAGTTGCATTTTGATTACTCAACTCCAAAAATAGTTATAGAGGTCACTCAGTTAAGTGTTGTGTTGCACCATTAGTCCCTACTGTTAGAGAGACTTGACGGAAGGGACTAATGGTGCAGCACAACACCTAATTGAGTGACTTTGTAACCATTTTTTGGAGTTGAGTGACCAAAATGTAACTCCGAGTATAGTTGAGGGACCATTGCTACAAATAACCCTTATTTATTTATTTTTTGTTATTTCGTTTTTATAAATATTTGGAATGAATTTTCAAGTTTACCCATAGATTTAACGGAAAAATAGACAAACTTGACGAAAGGGACTAGCAATGCAATACCATACATAATTGGGGGACCTCTGCAGCTATTTTTGAAGTTGAGTGACCAAAATGTAACTACGGGTATAGTTCAAGGACCATTTCTACAAAAAAAAAACCCTTAAGTTAAAAACAACTACTAAAAACTTAAAAAGATGAAAAGAACTTGAAAAATTAGATAGAAGGATGAAAAGAATGTGGGAACTTATGTAGAAATGAGGTTGGTATTTATAGAAAAAAAATTCGAAAATTTTTGAATTTTTTGAATAATAATTAAAAAAACCAATATTTAGGATTTTTTTTGGAAAATGGATTTTAAAAAAAGGCTAGCTGATGTCAGCATCTTGAAAGATACAATAAAGCAAGAAGTCGTTGCAAGTTTTTGAAGAAAAAAATTATAAAAGATACAGCCCATCCAAGAATCTTGCCAAGTTTGGCTCATCATTTGGCCTCTTTGGCCTGCTGACTGAGTTTGGCCAAGTGACATGACATATGTAGCCTACTTACTAGAGATGAGTTTTAGATTTGAAAGGGCTAAATTCGAGAATTTAGTGATATGCATATACTACTTTTATTTTAGTGATAAGAATATTGGATTGTTTGGATTATTTGAAAATTGAATTGACTAGCTAGGGCGTAAAGATTAGAGTTTGTTTTGTATCTTCTTGTGCTCAGTGTAGTTTAAGATATTTTGTTTTAAAGATAAGTACACACGTACTGTAGTTAGTTCTCTTTTTCTCAACAAAAAAAAAAAAAAAATTAACACTTTCAACATTATATTTTATGTGGTCATTATACACACTATAAGCACTTCTAATTAGGGGTGGACATTTAAATCGGTGAATCGGAAGTCCGAGCCGAACCGCACCGAATCAAATTGGAAAAAAATCGAGTTGACCAAAAAGTCAACAACCAGTCAAAAATCGAATCGGATCGGTTTGGACTGGTTTTGGATCCAGTTCCATGCCTTCAAAAATCAGCGGGGCCGAACCAAACCGGTCAAATTGAAAACTATATAATTTCAATATATATATATATTTTTTAATTTCACAAAAAAAAAAAAAAAACTAATATTGTTTTCAAGTTCAATTTCAAAATATCTCTCTTTTCCAACTTTAATATTTATTTTTATATGAAATTGAATAATTTGTTAATTTTCAAGTAATAATAATATTTTCAGTTGAGAATTGTATTAAAAATTAATCTGGTTCAAAACCGAACAGGTTCAACCCAAACCGGACAGTTTTTGAATTTTTTTATATTAAAATTGAACCAAACTAAATCGAATGAATAGTACTAAATCGGTTCTAATTTAAGGCAAAAATCGGTCCAACCCGAACCGTGCCCACCCCTACTTCTAATACAAATTACCAAATAGTTTGACTACTCACCACACTTTTTGACATACAATTTATCCAATGATTAACTGTTTTATTTCACAATTGATTATTCTCGTAGCAAAGTAGAAGCAGCTTATTTTTAAAGCACATCAATATCAAAGTAACCCTAATTTAAGTGATAATGACGTAAATTAGGTAATCAAGCAAGTAGTAAGCAAATCTATAAGGTAACGTTAAGTAAAACAAAGGAACCGAATAAATGAAAGAGAAATACTTACATAACCTTTAGAGTTATAAACAACACCCCAGAAAGCAACGCGCAAACTTGGGAAAGAAACTTAAAACTAAGAGCTCCCTCTGAAGTGGAAAACAAAAGGCACTCTTGAATGCAAGGGGGATGAGCCAAGGCTCTGAATTTAAAGGAAATTCACCGCACAAAATCACAAAGCTAAAACTATTAAGAGACAAGATGCCAGCTGTCATACTTTTATTGGTTTTCATACTGATGTTGATGTTGACGGTGGCATCACTGTGGACAGGTTTTCTCCAAAATATCAGACCAGAGTGAATGCAGACAGCTGTAAAACTTCTCGTCCCACCACAATTATTTGATGGGCACAAATTACATGACAATGTCTTCGTTGGCGAACAGATCTTCGTCCATCTAGCATTGTGATAACGCTATAGTCAATGCTTTCACCATCTAAGTCAAGATTGGAAGGCTTTCTTCTTTTTAAGTCTTCGTTTTGTTTTTTCCCAAATTTCAAGTCTTCTTTTGACGGAGGAACCACCTCACAGCTTTCAGCTTTTGAGATAAACCAGGATTAGATTTCAAGGTGGATTGCCAACTAGTTGAATGAAAAGGAGCTTTTATTTCTAGATCAGTTGTTCTATGTTCAAATTCTCATAGCATTTTAGTAGTTTGTGTTTGTGATAATTCTTTTTTTTTTTTTTAACTTTTTAAAGTGTTAGATTTATTTTATTTTTCCAAATAAATGGACCTAAAAAGTTTAAATTTGGAGAACATATGATTTTATCTACAAACTAACATAAAAATATCTATGTAGAAATTTATAATTTATTTTAAACATTTTAAGGTATTTTTTTCTAATATTTCATACCATTGGAAGTGCAATGCAAATTGCATGTGCATCTAATTTTGTATCTCCACGGATGTGATGCATTTTTATAACCATTTACACATGTAATAACCAAAACCTTAATTAATATTTAACTATTAAACTATTAAGAAGAAAGGACACATTTGCCTTTAGAATATTCTAATAAGGAAAAGTTGACTTTTTGACCGAGAAAGAATTTGACTATTCCACTTGCATCGTTGCGTAGAGTGCGACGAAACGAGTCCGTAGACACGGAGTGAACTCGAATCGGAGTTGTAACGAAGAAAATACGGTCAAAATACTTAAAAGGGCAAAATGGTAATTTTCTAAATCAGGATTTAAAAAAAAAAAAAAATCTGACTCTCTCTCTTCCCTCACTCTTCTTCCTCAGACAACAACGCCCCCCCCCCCGCTTGTTTTTTTTTTCTCTAACCCGTCACCTTCTCTCCTCCATAACCACTGCCACATTCCACTCCGACTGACAAGACCAGACCCAATCGAACCACCGCTGCTTCCTCTTCCTTTCCCGACCGGTCCCTGCCCTTGGAACCCCTGTTTTTTGCCAGAAAACGCTCGAGATCATGCCAAAGTTGATAGAACTTCCAAGCTTTCATTCTCCTTCATCCGGCCACCAAATCGGACGAGTGAGGTATGGTTTTCTAGCTATTTTCCATGCTCTAGCTGCTGGTTGGGTAGGATTCCAGAAATTCCAAGCGTAGACCGTTCAATTTTTCAATCTAGGTTTCAGCCGGTTTTGAGAGGGTGATTCCGGCAACTTCCGGCCACTTTTTGGGGTAGGTCCAAGAACAAAAGTGGTTCCAAAATGTGTGTTTTACCTAAGTTAGGAGTTTGGGCCTGCGGTTTGGAGTTTTTTCCGGCCGCCAGGAATTTCTTAAGCCACCCACCCGCTGCCGGCGCGTGGGCAGTTTGGTGGGGACCACACTCAGTCCTAAAATGATCCTCGTGTTGTCACGAGCGCGTAAGAATTCGCGGATCTTAATTTGGATAACGTATGAACCCTGAACGGATTTCGCATCTTGTGTGATTTCCAAGTTCAATGGGTTCGAACCTTTGTTCATGCGTTTGTGACCAAACCAACCGGCCGTTTGAGACCAGACTCTTGGAACTTGTGTTCTAGGTTTAACGGAACGTTAATGTGGGCATAGGAGTAACTTTAATTAGATGCATGCACTTCTAGGAGTAAGGGGTCAGGGTTTTATTTAAATATTTATATCGGGCAGTTTTATTAATATATATTATTATGATAATTGAATCAAGCACCCAGGCACCAGTTGACCTACAGGAGAGACCTTCAAAAGGTCCAGCGAGCATGATTTGTTGAAGTTAAATATCTTTATTTATATACTGCCTAGTTGAAAATGCTAAAAAGATGTGGAAAGTAAAGATTGAGATATATATCAGATAAAATGGCAGCAGAGTTCTAGATTTAACAAAAATTCAGTTATTCATCAGACCTTTCAGAAATTTTATATTTTCTTAAGCCACCTTAGGTACCCAATTATAGAAACAGGTTCCCTTAGGTACACCTAGGTGGTAGTTTTAAACTGATTTCAATGCTTTTAAGAGTTTAAAAATGATATGAGTATGATTGACATATATATATATATATATATATGAGTGCATTGATTTCAGTATGTATATGATTAAAAGAATGAATTAGTTTTGTATAATTGTTTTTACAGTGGGGTTAGTATGTTCTTATGCTATTTTTGTTTAAAATTTGTTTTTGGGTCCACTCACCTTTTAAATGTTTTGCTCCCCCAGGCCATAGACGTGCATCTGAAATCCACCACAGGGCAGTCTCCGCTTCCTGCATCTCGTCAGCTTAGAGTAGGGTCCTTGACCTCCAAATGTCCTTCTTGTAAATTACTCTGTATAGATGCTCTGATATTGCCCATGGGCTCAAACTTTACTGTTGATTGTATATATATGCATGCTGGAAGTTGGGTTGTGTATATATGCTTGTCTTGACAGGTGTAATTTTGGGAATTGAACAAAGTATAGGGGAGACTCTACCGAATTTTCGGTAGAAGTCAAGGCTAAAATGAAATTAAGTTTGTAACCAGAAGGGCAACCAGGTCATTTGTACTCGGCACCTGCCAGGTATCGATCACAAACAGGGTTCAGCTCGGATTTCAAAGGAGAATTTGGGTCGGGTTCTGTCAACTTGGTATTAGAGCATTAGGTTTAACTTCCTGTAGACTCCGCACTTTGTGCTTTCTCGTTTTACTAAACAATTGTTTCTTGTAACAGTAAGCATGGGCCGTAAATGTGGTGGCTTCCGTAGAGGGACCAGAGAGTCGTCCCGAGTCAGGGGACAGAATCCCCTTCCCGAGCAAGAGGAATTTCCCATTCCTGCACCGGTACCGGAATCGGTAGAGCAGTCTTTTGTTGGAGGCCCATCAGGGGCCGCACCTCCCATGCCCACTATGCCGGGAGATCTAAATTTTCAGCAAACTTTGGAGTTGTCGACCCAGGCTCTATCCATGACTGGACAATCCAGAGATCCTTCCCTAGGATATGATAACCAAGCTAAGAGGATTGGGGCCATAGATTTTGACGGTGATGGTGACCCAGCAGTGGCTGAAAAGTGGATAGAGAGGATGGAGTGGATCATGGAGGTGATGGCCATTCCACAGAACTGTAGGGTAACTTTGGCCACTTTCTTTTTTATCAGGAATGCAAGACATTGGTGGGAGTGTTAAAAGGAGATATCGGGATCCGTCAGCCATTACATGGCAATTATTTCGAGTTGCATTTGACAGTCAGTACTCTAGCAGGGATTACAAAAACTGGTAAAATACCTGTGATCACGTCAGGTGACACCTGAGCTTGCTGCTGGGACATATTGTACACTCTGCCTGTGGCACTGGAACGTCCACCCCGTCCCCTCTGCTGACTACCACCTCGGCTAGCAACACTGGTCTGGGCCCCACCACTGGACGAGACCCCTACGAACTGTGATCTGCCCTGAGTGCCTATCCCCTGAGGCAATGCGACTGTAGCCTCTCCACCCTGAAGCAATACTGGGCACTCCCTCAAAAAATGTCCAGACTGGCCACAATGGAAACATCCAGTAGTACCCTGTCGGCAAATCCCAGTATGATACCTACCACACTCACCACACTGCGGATTCTTCCTCTTGGTTCTAGCTGTACTACCTTCGGAGCGGTTCCCAGAACTGCCACTCTGGTTGGAACCTCCACTAGAACTGACTCCAGGTCGAAAACCTCTATAACTGAGGCCACTAGATGACCCAGAGCTGTAGCTGCCTCTCTTGGATGACCTCTGACTGGGACCACCCATATCAAACTAACTCCTTCGAGGTTCACCCCGTGCTCTGACCATCATCTGGCTGCTCTCTATCAGCGAAGCAGACATCACCAAATCCCCAAAATTAGTCAACCGCTGGCTAATCACAATATCTCTAATAGAGGCCTTCAACCCTCTAGTAAACAACTAACATTTCTTATTCTCATCCTCGATTAGTGGTATAGAAAGTTCATTGAACTTTTTCTCATACTCAAGTACAGTCATTGTCCATATATATATATATATATATATATATATATATATATGTCAATCATACTCATATCATTTTTAAACTCTTAAAAGCATTGAAATCAGTTTGTATATGATTAAAAGAATGAATTAGTTTTGTATAATTATTTTTATAGTGGGGTTAGTATGCTCTTATGCTATTTTTGTTTAAAACTTTATTTTTGGGTCCACTCACCTTTTAAATATTTTGCGCCCCCAGGCCGTAGACGTGCATTTGAAAGCCACCACAGGGCAGTTTCCGCATCCTGCATCTGGTCAGCTTAGTGTAGGGTCTTTGACCTCTAAATGTTCTTCTTGTAAATTACTCTGTATATATGCTCTGATATTGCCCCTGGGCTCAAACTTTACTGTTGATTGTATATATATGCATGCTGGAAGTTGGGTTGTGTATATATGCTTGTCTTGACATGTGTAATTTTGGGGATTGAACAAATTACAGGGAAGACTCTGCCAAATTTTCGATAGAAGTCAAGGCTAAAATGAAATTAAGTTTGTAACCAGAAAGGCAACCAGGTCATTTGTATTCGGCACCTGCCAGGTGTCGATCACAAACAGGGTTTGGCTCGGATTCCAAAGGAGAATTTGGGTCGGGTCCTGTCAACTTGGTATCAGAGCATTAGGTTTAACTTCCTATAGACTCCACACTTTGTGCTTTCTCGTTTTACTGAGCAATTGTTTCTTGTGACAGTAAGCATGGGCCCTAAACGTGTTGGCTTCCGTAGAGGGACCAGAGAGTCGTCCCGAGTCAGGGGACAGAATCCCCCTCCCGAGCAAGAGGAATTTCCCATTCCTGCACCGGTACCGGAACCGGTAGAGCAGTCTTTTGTTGGAGGCCCATCAGGGGCCGCACCTCCCATGCCCACTATGCCGGGAGATCCAAATTTTCAGCAGACTTTGGAGTTGTTGACCCAGGCTCTATCCAGGACTAGGCAATCCAGAGATCCCTCCCTAGGATATGCTGACCAAGCTAAGAGGATTGGGGCCATAGATTTTGACGGTGATGGCCACCCAGCAGTGGCTGAATAGTGGATAGAGAGGATGGAGTGGATCATGGAGGTGATGGCAGTTCCACAGAACCGTAGGGTAACTCTGGCCACTTTCTTTTTGATCAGAAATGCTAGACATTGGTGGGAGTCTGTTAAAAGGAGATATCGGGATCCGTCAGCCATCACATGGCAATTATTTCGAGCTGCATTTGACAGTCAGTACTACCCACAGGCCTACCAGAATTTGAAAATGGAGGAATTTCTACACCTGGAATAGGGGACAATAACCGTACTTGAGTATGAGAAAAAGTTCAATGAACTTTCTAAGTACTGTGTTCCACTAGTCGAGGATGAAAATAAGAAATGTCAGTTGTTTACTAGAGGGTTGAAGGCCTCCATTAGAGATATTGTGATTAGCCAGCGGTTGACTAATTTTGGGGATTTGGTGTCTGCTTCGCTGATAGAGAGCAGACAGATGATGGTCAGAGCGCAGGGTGAACCTCGGAGGAGACAGTTTGATATAGGTGGTCCTAATCAGGGGTCATCCAAGAGAGGCAGCTATAGCTCTGGGTCATCTAGTGGCCGCATTTATGGAGTTTTTCCACCTGGAGTCAGTTCTAGTAGAGATTCCAACTAGAGTGGCAGTTCTGGGAACCGCTCCGGGGGTAGTGCAGCTAGAACCAAAAGGAGGAATCCGCAGTGTGCTGAGTGTGGTAGGTATCATACTGGGACTTGCCGACAGGGTACTACTGTATGTTTCCATTGTGGTTAGTCTGGACATTTTTTGAGGGAGTGACCGGTATTGCTTCAGGGTGGAAAGGCTTCAATACTTCAGGGTGAACAGGTTGCCTTAGGTACACCTAGGTGGTAGTTTTAAACTGATTTCAATGCTTTTAAGAGTTTGAAAATGATATGAGTATGATTGACATATATATATATATATATATAAGTGCATTGATTTCAGTATGTATATGATTAAAAGAATGAATTAGTTTTGTATAACTGTTTTTACAGTAGGTTTAGTATGTTCTTATGCTATTTTTGTTTAAAACTTTATTTTTGGGTCCACTCACCTTTTAAATGTTTTGCTCCCCCAGGCCATAGACGTGCATCTGAAAGCCACCACAAGGTAGTTTCCGCTTCCTGCATCTCGTCAGCTTAGTACAGGGTCCTTGACCTCCAAATGTTCTTCTTGTAAATTACTCTATATAGATGCTCTGATATTGCCCATGGGCTCAAACTTTACTGTTGATTGTATATATATGCATGCTGGAAGTTGGGTTGTGTATATATGCTTGTCTTGACAGGTGTAATTTTGGGGATTGAACAAATTACAGGGGAGACTCTGCCGAATTTTCGGTAGAAGTCAAGGCTAAAATGAAATGAAGTTTGTAACCAGAAGGGCAACCAGGTCATTTGTAGTCAGCACCTGCCAGGTGTTGATCACGAACAGGGTTTGGCTCGGATTCCAAAAGGGGAATTTGGGTCGAGTCTTGTCAACACATGTCCATTGCAGGTGATTCAGGCGACAAAGTGTGTATATTTAGCATACACTTGGCTTTACACCTCCCACCCCTCTCCCCGCGGGGTTGATGCACTGAGACCTCCTTCCTGACCTCTTGGTATGAATCCTGTAAAAATTCATGAGTAAGAAAATCAAGCAATGAATTAGACTCACCCTTAAAATATTCAATTTGAAAATCAAAAGCAGATAAAAATTCCTTGCCATTTAGGAAATATTTTTTTAGATGCTAAATTTTTAACATTTTTGAACAAAATGTGCTTAGTGGCCTTGAATTCACCCTAATAATGAGTCTTATTTAGAAGCACTAGTGGAACCAAGTTAAAGGCTACCATGGGCTCTAGCCCAATAGTCTTTTTTGAAAATTAAAATATGGTAAATGTATTTTAATGTGAATTTATATTAATTTGCTTGCCCAAGTAAGAAATAATCCCTTAGTAAACATTCATGACTTTAATTCTCTACCTTTTCTTATTTTTTCCCATTGTTTTCTTATTTTTTTGGGTCAATATTAACGACACTCTTTTCAATTAGGTAGTCCAAAAGGTGAGCGTGGTGCGGTTCATATGAAGAATGCGTTTATAGCAGTTTCTATTATTGTCTACATTGAAAAAGAATTTACCGACAATATCAATTCATACACAATAACAAAAGATTTCAATTCTCTCAAGGATCATTGGCACAACTTAAATATGTACAATTTCAATTATGTTGTTGAATATATTTTTATTTTGATACTATGTGTGTTTTTGGGTGTATTTCATATGTATTTATTTTATGTTGAAGCTTATTGGAAATTAGTTAATGGAGCCATGAACTAGAGTGGTTTATATGCTTTAATATATATATATATATATATATATATTATTTCTAGAAAAACTATAAAGTACAAGAAAATTATCATTAAATTTTAAGCCAATAACTTTAGCTAGCCCACCTGTTGAAAAATCCATAGTTCCGCCCTTGTTTAGAAGGTCACTTTTCATTCAGAACTTTTGTTATTTTTTTCCCTTCCCGCACAGATTCTACAACATTGGGTACATGACCATCCTACAAGAGTCTAGGGTAATCATCTTTTTCCTCCTTGAATTATCTTGACATGTTTTTTGTATTTTCTTAGGGGCTCTAATTCATGGTGTTTGACAGGGAATGTGCTAAATCTGTTAAGACCAATTTTTGGTATATTGGCAATTTTCTATTACAAAAATATAGAGTAGGTCTTTAAGTGTAACCTACCGTTTTCAAGTGACGTTCTGCTATTCTGGATCAGTGTGGCTTAGAGACAATGTCAATGTATGTTTTGCATCCATGCATTCATATTTGCATATTTGCAAGATCATCAAAAGTGGCTGTCAGATGTATAAGACTAATATATGATTTCAGCCTTACATAATCCAGCGCCAGACATCAGTGAGTTTTTAACGATGGTTTTATATTCTTTAGTTTGGTGCTTATTTAAGCAAAAGGGTTCTTTTGTCTTTATAGCGGGATTTTTAATTAAGTGGCTTTATTTGTTTTAAAGAAATAATTTATTTGTTAAAAAGCCCATTTTTGCAAAAAGCCTTTTTTTGGTCTCTGGCCTAGTTTTAAGCGTGTAATACAAGAAAGGAACTTAGCCGTTTTTGTTTTGTGTGTCTGCAACGTTGAAAAGAAAAAGAACGAACAAAATATTTGCAGAGAGGTTTTTTTGAAGAGTTTATATTGAAAACTCATGTGGCTTGTTCCTTGTTAGCCTCCATGAGTGATTAAATCATCATCTTTTCATATATGTGTGAGTTCATGAGCATTATGCATGTTGGTGATCAGCAATCGTGCCTTGAGGTGTGAGCAGCCGAGACCAGAGTTGTGCCATCTCTTGTTGACGAAGGAAGACAAGATCGCTGGTTGGGTTGAGTAGCAAAGGCAAGTAGGCAAGTCTGCCTTGTGAGCGTTAGTCTTGTGAGTTGAGACTTGTAAGACCTTTTTGTATTCTTTCTCATAGTGATTTGTTTTCCGGCATAGTGCCCGCAGTTGTTTTCCTCATCTTGAGGTTTTTTACTGTGTCAATATATCGTGTGTCTCTTGTGCAATTGTTTGCGTTTTCATTTGAATTTATTCTGCTGCGTATTCTGGAATTTTTGCTTACAGGATTGTTACAATATTTCAATCCTGCTGTGGTGTTTGAGTATTAAGAAACAGATTAGTTGGCCATTCTAGGGAATTTCAAAATCTTATAAGTAATATTTGCATATATGCTTTGTCTGCATTGTGTAACATAAATATTGGTTCAATGTGGAAGAACAGTGATATATTGATATTTTATCTATTTATTATACCTATTTTGTTTGTTGCATTGCTATGATTTGGAGTTAAATTGTTGGTTTTAATTAGTTTTGTGAGTATTTTGAAGGGATTAAACCTAGGAGCAATTTGAAGCTTAAATGGAGAAGAATTGAATGATATAGCTCGTTTTTCAATTACCAGTCATGCAGTTCGGTTTCGCAAATTGGAATGGCAATTATGTGGCTCCTGTTTGTCGATTGCTAAGTTGACGTGGCTGAACGAAATCAAATAGAGAATTTCATTATATGGGTGATTTTGGGGCGCAAGTGACGTAGATGAGCTTTCTAAGTGTCTTTGGGAGACTTAATTAGTTTAATTAATTTTTATTTCTTGATCTCCCTTGTTGAATAAGGAAGTCCTAATAAAGTTAGGATTTCTTATGTATTAGTTTCCAACAAGAATAGGAAGTTGGGGAGCATATAAATAGGAGGTTTCAATGTTGACTTCGAGGGAGAGAGAAGTCAGATACCACAAAAACACCGAGATAATTTTTAGAGAGACGGAGACGACAACCTTGAGCTAAAGTTGCTGTAGAGCAGAGATCAAATCTTTCTATGACATTATTTATCATGATTTTTATTAGAGTAGTCATGAACTAATTCCTTTTGCTAGAGCTGTGATGTAGCCTAGTTAGGAATACTCAATTTCTATAATCAATGTTGATTCCAAGTATTTTTGCCATGTTTAGTATCTATTACTATGCTTAATGCTTTGAATGTTTGGCCATGATCCAGGAGAATCTTGCAAACAAAATAATTAAATAATCATATACTATTATATCATTATTTAATTATTTTAAAACCATAAATAATTTGTGGTTTAAAACAATTGGTTTTAAAACACCAACTTTGTATGGCTCATGTACGTAGGTGTTTTAAAATCCTTCAACTCTTGTGATTTAAAACACTTGCTATTTTCAGTTTGCTAGTTTAGGATAATGAACTTGTATATAAACCTCCTTTGATGAATGAAATAGACAAGTAGAACTGAAAGCAGTTCCTTAGCTTCTTCCTTTTGTTTATCTAATTGTCTTAAAATTCCTCTTATTTCCTGATTCCTATAAACTAGGAATTTATAGTTTTATCGACTAGAAGTTTTGGATCAGGCCAACATTTTAATTGTTTTGATGCTAAATTGACGACAAGGATGTCCAATTTAGACTCTTGCTTCTTGTAATAGATGTCATGGGTTACATGATTAGATATGCTTGTTTGTCATGACTTATGTTGACAGGACCCGACCCAATTTCCACTTTGGAATTCGAGCCAAGTCCTGTGCGTGTCCGACACCTGGCAATGTCGGGCACAAATGACCTTTTTTCTCTTCTTGTCTCAAATTCTTTTTAACTTCCCTTAGACTTCTGCCGAAATTTCGGCAGAGTCTCCCCTGTATTTTGACTAATCCCAAAAATTTTCACCTGTTAAACAACCCATAAATTCACACCAACTGCCAAAATATTCCAAATAACAGATCTCCACTCCAGTTTTCCAACTTCAACTATATATATCAGAGCATTTTCTAAGTTTCAGGGTTTCAACTACAAAACTTTACCTTACGTGGTGATGCGGAGGATTTGAATGGCTCGGTGGTGGATCCCGCATATTTCTATGGCCTGGGGGCGAAAACCAGGTTGAAAATGTGAGTGGACCAAATATAAGATTTATGAAAACAGTTAAAAATCATAATAACCCCCATAGTAAAAATAACTGATAAGTAAGGCTAGAGTTCACCTGTGTTTAATATAAGGTATTCATCCGAATATATATATAATCGTATGCATGTAGCTTCGTAAAATAGAACAATTATATGAAGATATAAAATGCGCAAATATCAAAGAAACTGGTTTGAAATAGCTGAAAACCATAACTGAATAAAAGAGCTTAAAATCCTTGAAAAATACCACCTATTTGTCCCCCTGTCATATCCGTCAATTCCCCTGGCAGGTCTCGGGCGCCACGCAGTCTACCCGAGCCGCAAACTGGTAGAATCAGGGGACTATGATCAGCCTGATCTGCCGGCAGATTCCTCGAGGACACCAAGTCAGCTCGAGTCGCTCTGGCAGGATGCAGGGGACCGTAGTCAGCCTAATCCGCAATCCTGGCAAGTCTCGGGGACACAGAGTCAGCCGAGCCGCAATCCTGGCAGGTCTCGGGACACCAAGTCTGCCGAGCCGCAAATCCTGGCACTCACGGTCCGAGCATCCCCGTAACTCGTGAGGTAAAGTCAAGTGCACTGACTGAACTATAATCAGACTGGATGTCCGTAGACATCGGTCCGACTCTGGGTAATCACCGTAAAGAAAATGGGTACAAGGTGGGTTTAAAATAGATTCCTTTAGAAAATCCGATTAAAACTGAAATCTCAAATTGTGCTGCTGTCTCATCTGATTTCAACCTCAAACTCTGTTTCTATGACTTTTAAATAAGAAGCACATATTTATAAAACTGTTACTGTACTGATCAAGTTCAGAACCGTAATAAAACTTACTCAAGATCAAATAAAAAAACTTATTCAAATAAATTCATTTCTAAAAACTTATTTATATAAAATCAATATAAACTCATTTATAAAACTTATTTATATAACAGCACATCAATCATTCATGAAATCTGATTTATGAAAGAAGGTCCACTCACAGATGGTCCGAGCTACTTCGATCCCTCGAAGATCTGTTTTATAATTCTGTCGGGCTCCTGATGCCTGATTATCCCGAAAGATTAAGTTAGTAAACTGCTGAATAAAAAGAATTTCAACTAAACACCCTGCCCCCGGCTCCTAGAAATCCGCGCATCTCAATCCAACTACTCCTATGCCCACAATAGCCTTTTTCAATGCTTGGAACAGTTTTGGGAGGTTCGACGTTCAGCTTAAGCGATAAGCCTGTCAGGTCGGCCGACCCGAGACCCGTTGGGTCCACGGTGTTCGATGGTCAATCTGATCATCCCTGAAGGTTTCTCATACAGCGGGAACCATGTTCTGCGAATTTGGTCCGAATCGGACGGTCGGATTGACCAAAATCGCGTTATCGCTTAAAACCCTAACCCTAGCCCCAGGGTTCGCGATTCCGGAGTATCCGGGACTACGATTCGTAATCCGTTGAATCCTACACGATCCTGACATCGTGTAGACCGACATACCCAAAATTCAGCGCGATCCGACGATTACACAACACTGCACCCACGGATCGCGCGATATGGAAAATCTGTTCGGGGCTCAAACGGACTCCGAATCGAGATCCGCGAAATCCCAAGCGCTCGTGACGACACGAGGGTCACAAATCTACACAGAATTACATCAGTACCCTCGCCCACGGGCTCCAGTACGCGCGGACAGCTTTGGGTGTCCAAAGCGATTTCGGGTGGCCGAAAAATCTCGAAACCAAGACTCCAAACTCCTACCCTAGGTAAAACACCCCATTTGGAGTCACTTTTGTTCTTGGGCCACCCCCAAAAAGTTACCGGAAACAGTAGTTTCGAAGGGCCGAAGTTCGGCCGAATTTTCAAGTTCAAAATCGAACCCCTTAGAGCTAAAATCGATCGAAGCCCATATACCCATCAGCTAGAGTACGAAAAAGAGCTGAGAAACCATACCTTACTCGATCGATTTGGTGGAGAAACGAAGGAGAATTTCAAGCTGGAAGTTTGGGTAGCTTCGGACGAACCTCCGTCGGAAAACACGATTTTCCGGACAGCTCAGGGCGACCCCAGGGTTGAGGTCGGTTGGAGAAGGTAGGGGACTCGATGGCGGTTCCAACGCCACCGGTCCCGTGGCCATTGGAGCTCGGAGGCGGCGCCAGCACCTTCTGGAAGTCGGTGGCCCGTTTCGCGCAGAGTCTGGGTTTATATAGATGCAACTTCGAAATATTTACGGTTATGCCACTGAGACTCTTTTGACCATAACTTTTTCGTTACAACTCCGATTTGGGCCCACTTCGTGTCTACGGACTCCTTTCGCCGTGCTCTACACAATGGCTCAAGCGGAATTCCCAAATTCTTTCTCGATCAAAAAGTCAAATTTTCCCAATTAAAAAAAATGCAAGGGCAATTTGGTCTTTTCGCTAAAAGATATTTTCTTTACTTTTTAGATATTTTCTTTCTTTTTAGATATTTTGTTTTGGGTTCTTACATATGTGGTTGTTTTGCATGTTTTCCTAGGAACTTAATGGGTTCTTATTATCTTAATTTCACTACTAGGGATAGAGTGAGTTGGTAAACAGGATACTTTTGGTATAACCAGGGATGGAGTATCGAATAAAGTAGAAGAAATTGACTGTCAACATGGAGATTAATTAGGATTAACATGTTAAGAGAATTGGGTAGAATTGGCTATAGTGAAATTGGAAGCTCTAGTGCTCTCATAACTTGAATCTCACAATCTCATTTTTTATATGCTTGCTTTTATTTATTGTTTTTAGTTTAATAATCAAATCTCATCATTCAATTGTTCAAATAAAGTCTTGGGTTAATCATAATTGGTACTTAGCAAATTAAATCACTCTTGGGAACGATACTTTACTTAACCCTAAACTACTTGTGTGATTCGTACTGTCCATTCCTTTGATGTTATATGGAATGTCTTGTAAAATTCTGGGTTCGAGTCCTAGCATCTGTGTAGTGTGTGTGAGTTTAGTGTATTATCACCCCTTTCAATAGGAAAGGTCCTATAAAAAAAAAATGGAAACTTTGGATTTACTAAAAAACTGTTAATAGTGTTGTGCCCCAAAAATCCAAATGCCATGTGTGGATGGCCACCGAGATTTGTCGTGTTAATGCTTTTGCGAGCATGCCACTGTTGGCAATGAGAACTCCAACAAACTGATATTATAGATGAAAGATTGTGCACAAAATAAATGACTAATAACTGAGCGATTATGAATGTTTCGGGAGGGAAGGGGACATACCTAATAAACTTCTTTTCTATGCCTTGAGTGCTAAGGACTTCAATGTTTTTCTAGTACAATATGTTGACAAATACATGGAAGGTGAAATAGGCAAAAAGTAAATACAAGGAGAGGAAAATCATACCAAGCAATTGAGTTAGTAGAGCATATATTACAAACAGAAACAATGAAATTCAAATCAGGGAATTAAACTGAGTATGTGTGTTTGAGAAAATGATAGAATTTCAATCAGGAGTTGTTAACCGGGAATTCAAAGGAGAGGAAGGGCTATTCAAGCTTGATGAAATCTACTGAGCAATTTGCAAGTGTTGAGTCAAGACATTGAGTTTGGGTTTTGATTGTTGGTTGAGTCGTCCTCGTTGTTGATAACTTCTCCTTTTATTTATAGAGAAAATGAGGTGGATTGAGTGTTCGAATGAGTAGCCAATGAGAAAATCTCATTTTCCATTGATTTTGGTGAGTAGGTTGGTGGAAAAAACAAAAACAAAAACAAAACAAAACAAAAAAGGCAAAACTAGAAAAATTGCTTTGGTGTTGTTTACTAGGTGAAGCTCCCTAGGTAATTCAAAATATCTTCCAAGCAAAACTTGTTTCCCTCCATCAACAAGCATACTTTAATATTTATTTTTTGAGAGAGCTCGACCCAGGCGTTCATGGTGACTCATGTACCTCCATTAACTTAACAAAAGTTGGCCAGCATGTCATTTAGCTTCTTTTTAGAACCTGTTTTGATGTGTGACGACCTGAGTAGGCTATATTTATAAAATGCTACTATACCACAATTTCCTTGTGGATAATTTGTTGTGTTGTAATACTATAGTTTTATAATACATGTTGGTGCCCGCAGCATTACTGATAGAAAAAATACAATCATCCCGTAATTCAGTATTTATAATAAAATATCCTCAAGTGCTTAATTTTTGGTAGACACTTTTTTTGGTTTTATTTTTGCCAAAAGCACTAATTTTGAAGTCAGTTTATTTCATTCTATAGTAATAATACACTAGCCCCTTGAGGGGTCGTTTGGTACACAGACTTGGCTTGGACTGGCTTGAACTAAATTTAGTACCATATTTATTTCATTTAATTCTAGTCTTAGATGGGATTGCTAATACCGGGCCCACCAAAAACACCTCATTAAGAGGGGACTACTAAGCCCATGTAGAAAGGGAGGATTAGATAGTCCTATGTTCACCAATGTATAAGATGCATATATTATATTGTAATACTAATAACATATATTACTATTATTATTATTATTATTATTATTATTATTATTATTATTATTATTACATACACATATACTATAATGTACATATATACATGTATATACACATATACATGTATATATATATAAATAAACACATATATACATATATAATATATATAAATACATATAGATATATACACATATATTATTATTATTATAATATACTCATATACACATACATATTAATATTATAATAATAGCATACATGTATACATATGTATATATGTAATATATATTATATTATATATTAATGTACATATATACACGTATATACACACATATATATATATATAAACACATATATACATATATAATATATAAATACATATAGATATATACATGTATATTGTTATTATAATATACTCATATACACATACATATTAATATTATAATAATAGCATACATGTATATATATATATATATGTACATATATGTGTATATATATTATACCCATGTATGTATTATAATATACATATACACACGTATATACACATATACATTATATATTTATACTATATGTATGTATATATATATATTATAATATACATATATGCATGTATATACATGTATATTATTATTATAACATACCCATATATATTATCTATTATAATATACATATATATATGTATATGTATTATACCCATATATATATTATAATATATAGATACACCTATATACACATATATTATAAACATGTATATACGTATATTATAATATATAATATATATATACATATATTATACATATATTATATATACATATGTATTTTATAATATATATAATGTATATGTATATATACATATATATATAATATACATATATACACGTATATACACGTATATTATTATTATTATTATAACATACTCATATATATTATATATTATAATATACATACATATATATAAATATATGTATATGTATTATACCCATGTATATTATAATATACATATATACACCTATATACACTTATATATATATGTATGTATGTACGTTTATATTATTTAAAATATATAATATTATAATAATATACTTATATACATGTATATACATATATATATATATATATATTATATGTATGTATATATATTATATATATTATAAAATGCACATATATATATTATATGTATGTATATATATTATATATATTATAAAATGCATATATACATATATATATATATAGATATTTTTGAAAAAATAAAAAAAATTATAGTCCTAGTCCAAGCATACACCAAACGCAGGATAAGTGTTATCCAACTTAGACCAAGCCAAGCCAAGCCAAGCCAGTCCCTAAGCATAGTCCATGCCAAGACAGTCCTGTGTACTAAACGAGCCTGAGCGTGTGCCTGCCAATTTTGAAAAACTGAGTTTTATAACTTTTTGTTTTAAAAATATATCCAAAATGCTTTTGGAGGTGGGTAAGTGGCAACCGTAGAACATGTTTGTTTTTTGTTTTTTTATTTTTTATAATTAATTTATATTTATTTCAATTAAGCATTTTTTTTTTAATAACCCCAATTAAGCATGTTCTTTGTGAAATGTATTATTTTATCCTCAAGTCACAGAAGCCCTTTTCCCAGAGACACTCATCTCATGAGACGTAGAGAGGCACAAAGAGATGAGCTCACAGCTCTTGCACTTCACAGCTCTGCTCCCCATAACCAACTCCATAACACCCCCACCACTAACCTCTAGAGCTCGCCCTCCAATCTCAGCCCCACAATTCCAAGCCTTTCACACCCTTTCCCAAAGAACCCACATTCCTTCTCATGTCTACACGCACCCTGCAGCCATTCTCCTTGAGCTCTGCACTTCCATAAAAGAGCTCAACCAAATCATCCCTCTCATTATCAAGAACGGCCTCTACAATGAGCACTTGTTCCAGACCAAGCTCGTCAGCTTGTTCTGCAATTATGGCAGCCCAAGTGAGGCTTTTCGGGTTTTCGAGACCGTCGAGGATAAACTTGAGGTTTTTTACCACACTCTGCTAAAAGGGTATGCCAAGAACTCGTCTTTAGGTGACGCCATGTCTTTCTTTTGCCGAATGAAGTCTGATGGTGTTAGACCAGTTGTGTATAATTTTACCTATTTGTTGAAAGTTTGTGGGGATAATGCTGATCTTAGGAGGGGGAAGGAGATTCATGCGCATCTAATAAGTAGTGGGTTTGCCACGAATTTGTTTGCGATGACAGCGGTTGTGAATATGTATGCTAAGTGTAGGCAGATTAATGAGGCATATAAGATGTTCGATAGAATGCCTGAGAGGGACTTGGTTTCTTGGAATACGATTATTGCTGGTTATGCACAAAATGGGTTGGCCAAGATAGCTTTGGAGTTGGTTATAAGAATGCAGGAGGAAGGCCAGAAGCCTGATTCGATTACTTTGGTCACTCTATTACCTGCTGTTGCAGATTATGGGTCTTTGATAATTGGAAAGTCAATTCATGCGTATGTTCTAAGAGCCAGTTTTGAATCACTTGTAAACATTTCTACGGCTCTTCTAGACATGTATTCGAAATGTGGATCAGTAGGGACTGCTCGGTTGATTTTCAATAGGATGAAACAAAAGACTGCCGTTTCGTGGAATTCCATGATAGACGGGTATGTACAAAATGAAGATGCAGAGGAGGCAATGGAGATTTTCCAGAAGATGTTGGATGAAGGCTTTCAACCAACCAACGTTACTATAATGGAAGCTTTACATGCTTGTGCTGATTTGGGGGATCTTGAACGGGGAAAGTTCGTACATAAATTAGTGGATCAGCTGAAACTTGGATCTGATGTGTCAGTAATGAACTCTTTGATGTCCATGTATTCCAAGTGTAAGAGAGTTGATATTGCTGCAAAGATATTTAAAAACTTGCTAGGTAAAACCCTTGTCACATGGAATACCATGATATTAGGTTATGCACAGAATGGACGCGTCAGTGAGGCTTTAAGTCACTTTTGTCAGATGCAATCTCAAAATATGAAACCAGATTCATTTACCATGGTGAGTGTTATTCCTGCTCTTGCGGAGTTATCAGTTACACGACAGGCTAAGTGGATTCATGGACTTGTTATAAGAACATGTTTTGACAAAAACATTTTTGTGATGACTGCTCTTGTTGACATGTATGCAAAATGTGGAGCTGTGCATACTGCCAGAAAACTTTTTGACATGATGGATGAGCGGCATGTGACAACATGGAACTCTATGATCGATGGATATGGAACAAATGGGTTGGGAAAAGCTGCTGTAGATCTGTTCAATGAAATGGAAAAAGGAACAATAAAGCCAAATGATATTACATTCCTGTGTGTGATCTCTGCTTGCAGTCACTCAGGTTTAGTAGAAGAGGGTCTCCAATACTTTGCAAGCATGAAAGAAGATTATGGCTTGGAGCCTGCAATGGATCACTACGGGGCCATGGTTGATCTTCTTGGTCGAGCTGGCCGGCTAAGTGAGGCTTGGGATTTTATTCAAAAGATGCCTATGGAGCCTGGTATTACTGTCTTCGGTGCAATGTTGGGGGCTTGCAGAACTCATAAAAATGTTGAGTTGGGTGAAAGGGCAGCAGACAAGATATTTGAGTTAAATCCTGTTGAAGGTGGGTACCATGTTTTGCTTGCTAACATATATTCCACAGCTTCATTGTGGGACAAAGTTGCTAAAGTGCGAAAAATGATGGAGAAGAAAGGGCTTCAGAAAACTCCAGGCTGCAGTTTAGTGGATTTAAGGAATGAGGTTCACACTTTCTACTCTGGAAGCACAAGCCATCCCCAATCCAAGAGGATTTATACTTTTCTGGAGACTCTGGGAGATGAGATCAAGGCTGCCGGTTATGTGCCCGACACCAATTCAATTCATGATGTGGAAGCTGATGTTAAGGAGCAGTTACTCAATAGCCACAGTGAGAAGCTGGCTATTGCATTTGGACTCTTGAATACTACTCCTGGTACAACCATACACATTCGGAAGAATCTACGAGTTTGTGGTGATTGCCATAACGCAACCAAGTACATATCCCTTGTAACTGGACGGGAGATCATAGTGCGTGATATGCATCGGTTCCATCATTTCAAGAATGGAACCTGTTCTTGTGGTGATTATTGGTGACCGTATCTTTCTCCATTTTTTATTTTTGGCAGTTGTATAATTGCCACTGTTGTATTCTTTTCAGGGATGGGGACTTAGGTGTAGATTCACAAGGTTTTGGTTATTTTTGATGTTTAGAAGGTCATGAAATCATGCAACAAAAAAAAAAAAAAAAAGAGCTTTCATTACAGAAACATTGGAGATGTGGTGTGCAACGGCATTTAACAGTCACATGACTCATGTATATTTCAGTTGCTCGATACTTATGCCATGAGATTATTATACTTGGATCATTCCAAATGTCATCCTTTGTGGTCTTCATTTTCCTTTCGTCTCAGTGAAATTTTGAAATACTTCTATAAGATACACCAAGGAGGAACATGATGATACTGAAGCAGGCGAAAGTAAAGTTTGCAAATCTCCTTCAATATGGATGTTAAAAAAGCCAAACCGTTGTGCACAAGAAAGACCAAATTTCAGGCTAGCTGCCTCCGCTTCAAGAACCATACAAAAACCCAAAGGTATTGCATTGCGCCTGCTAATTTGACTATACCTTGCTGATTTTGAATAACAAAACCCGCCACAGCTTTGCCCGACTGAAGAACGAAACCATCAAAATTGAGCTTCCAAAACAGATGATCAGGTGGTTGCTACTTAATAAAAGAGGAAGTAGACTGTAACATCTTATGTTGTACACATAAATTTTGTTTAAAAACATCTCATAAATTGACGGTTGCCGAAAACTGCATATCGTCACTTCAGAAGAGATCTGGGAACTATCCTGGGTATGTCAATTGTTACGGATACTGGGAAATACCTAAGGCTCTAAATTTTGTGAAGGAAAGGTGGCTGCGAAAGATTGGAGGATGGAAGCAAGGTTTATTATCACAAGCCGGAAGGGACATTCTGATCAAATCAGTAGCACAGGCAGTTCCAACATACCCCATGGGAATTTTTAAGTTTCCCAAATCTTTCTGTCAAAAGTTGGAACAAGAGATTGCTAAGTTCTGGTGGGGTCAAAAACAGGATGAGACAAAAGTGTATTGGATCAGTTGGGCTACTTTGGGGCTTCCGAAGAAACAGGGAGGCATGGGATTTAGAGACTTTAATGATTTCAATTTGGCCTTGCTAGCCAGACAATGTTGGAGATTAATCACGGAGCGAAATTCCCAATGGGCTCAACTCTGGAAGGCTCGTTATTTCCAGAAATGCAGTTTTTTGGAGGCAAAGAAATGCGGTTGTGCTTCTTGGGCTTGGGCAAGCTTGCTGGAGGCAAGAAAGATCATTCTTCAGGGAGCTCGATGGCAAATTCTAAATTGTAGACAAGCAAAGGTTTGGATGGAATGTTGGATTCCCTCCCTTCACAATGGTAAACTCCACCCCCACTTACAGACCTCGCTCGACCCTAACACTAGGGTGGAAACTTTAATTGATTAGGATTCCATAACTTGACCCCGATTCAAGCTTCAATTACTAATGAGGATAAGCTTGCTATCCGACTTATCCCTATAGGGAATGGAAGGAAGGACGACAGATTAGTCTGGCCTGGGGAAAAAAAGGCAAATTTTCAGTGCGGTCCAGGTACCATTCCATCCATGCCCTACAGGTTGAGACCACGGCCAGAAACGCCTCCACCTCATCACGGATTGACCCCTTGGTGTGGAAAAATATTTGGAAAGCTGAGGTTCCTCCAAAGATAAAGAATTTTCTATGGCGTGCGACTCATGGTAGACTACCTACGACGTTCGCTCTCCACAAACGCAAAATTGCTGGCGCCCGGTTATGTCCTATATGCCAAGCTCATGAGGAATTTGTTGAACATTTGCTCCTCTCATGCCCGTGGGTCGAATTGGTTTGGTTCGGTGGCCCTCTTAATTATAAAATTGACAAGCAGGGAATTACCACCTTTAACGAACGTTTGCTGAAATGTACCACGGATGGGCTCCAAACTAAGGAGGAAAAAGAGCACATATCATGCATTATTGTTGTTACATGCCGGATTATTTGGAAAACAAGGAATCGTTTTGTTTTGTTTTTTTATCAATGCATACCTCAACCTCTCTTGGCCATTAAAACCATTCTTTATCAAGTGGAGGAGCTGACTGCATTGAATAACAGAAGGAATGTGAGGAGGCCTTGTGATGGACCCTCTCCAAATCCTGCCTCTTGGACCGCACCAGAAGCCCATGTTATTAAAGTTAACTTTGATGCTACTTGGTCGGCATTTTCTGGCAAAGCGGGAGCAGGTCTTATAGCACGAAATACAAATGGTGAGTTCGTGGGAGCGAAATGTCTATCTTTCCATGCGGAATCTACAATCATGGCTAAAGCAACTGCTGGTTTTGAAGGTTGCAAATGGGCATCTGAGCTGGGCTTATCAGAGGTTTATTTTGAATCTGACTCCAAAGAACTGATCGAGAATGTGAAAGGAAACATAAAGCGTGGAAGATGGAGTCTCGACCCACTTCTGTCTATAATTCGTGAATGCAATTCCAATTTCTCAAACTATAACTGGGCATGTACCAGTAGGAAAAACAATGAAGCGGTAGATCATCTTGTGCTGCAGGCACTATCGAGGTCGAGTCCGGAAGTCTGGGTATCCAGGCCCCCCCCTCTCTTGTGCATGTCTTAAATCGTGACGGTCTTCCCTGCCCTCATCCAGCCTCCATATAGCATGCACTGTTCAAGATGGCCATGACTCTCTGTTATTGTCGTACCACTCCCATACCGTGGGGCTCTTTTTTGTAGCAGTTTGTAAGGGTATATTGAGTTTATTTGTTTTGCATGTACTTTTGTTCTGTCGCATAGCTCTGCTTCTCTTTATTTGAGTTGTAATCTTTTTGAATTGCTCTC
The DNA here is from genome assembly GCF_902201215.1 of Prunus dulcis. Lineage (NCBI taxonomy): Eukaryota > Viridiplantae > Streptophyta > Magnoliopsida > Rosales > Rosaceae > Prunus > Prunus dulcis. The sequence goes on from NC_047651.1 coordinate 5,257,313, forward strand.
CTTTAATGAAAGTTCTTATTGACCCCCAAAAAAACAAAAACAAAAAAAAACATCTAATAAGTTGCTCAACTCTCAAACCGCACGTGTCACAAACATTTTCAAAGCTGAAAATTGAAATAAATAAAGCAAAATCTTCCAAAAATCTTTATGTTTCCTTCTCAAAATCATCATAGATATCTCATCATTTGTAATTGTCTAGATTCCATTGTTGAGAGCATAGAAAGTGTAAATTGGAAAAGTATTTCAAAAAGTAAAAGGATGGGCAATCTAGGTAGATTAGTGATCTATTTTGAGTGTTCAGAGTATTGATGTGAGCTAACTAATTAATCAAGGAGATTTATTTCTTCGATTAATTAGGGGATTTACTTTCTTATTTTATATAATTGACATATCATTGTATAATTAGGAGATATTCTCCTAATTGTTTACTGTATCTATTTCCTTGTAAAGTACTCATGTAAACTTCTATATATATATATATATATATATTTTCTTATGAAGAAAAATATAATTAACCTAAAATATTCAAAACATATTCATATTTTAGCATGGTATCGATCTTAGACTGTCTCTAAACCCTCAAATTTAAACCCAAACCGTAAATCAAATTCCTCAAATACAAATTTTGCACATCTCAAATCAAATCCTCTTATCAAACTCCTTAAATACATAACTTTCAAATCAACTTCATAAATCAAATTCATACATCAAAGTCCTCAAATCAAATTCCTCAAAATCCTCAAAATCAATTCCTTAACCACAAACACATACTCATATCAAATCTTACTTTCGCTGCGATGTCAGAACCCCCTACAATTCATTCCTTCCTTGCAGACTCACTGACGCATGCGGTCACTCCTACTGAACCAGCTACCCGAGCTCGTGCTTCTACGTCCACCACCAAAGGTTCTGCTTTTCATAAGTCCTCTCTAAAGCCCACATGGATTATTGACTCGAGTGCTACGAATCACATGAAATTTGATCCTAGCCAACTTATTAGTTGCAAATCAACCACTCCATTGGTGGTATCTAATGCTAACAGTACCACTTCAACTATGGTTAGGGATGGCTCTATATCTCTCTCTGAATCTATACATTTGGAATCTGCATTGCTTGTTCTCTCCTTGGACCATAACTTGTTGTATGTTGCATAACTTACTACTACTTTGGTGTATTGTAACATTTTGGCTGAATCATTATGTTTTTCAGGACATCGTCACGGGGAAGACGATTGGTTGTGGTACTAGGTGAGGCAAACTCTACTACTTGGACTGGGCACCAGATAATAAGACCAAGGTTGGTCAAGCTTTCACAACTAGTAGAGCTAGTTCTGAGAGGCAGAGAGCAAAGTTTGGTTATGGCATAAACATCTTGGGCATGCCTCGTTTGGTTATCTAAAGAAGTTGTTTCCATCAATATTTTTCAGTTTTGATGTTTCCAACTTCCAGTGTGATACATGTGAATTGGCTAAGAGTCATTGTGTTCCATTCCCTTTAAGTACAAATAAAAGTTTGGTTCCCTTCTTCCTTATTCATTCTGATGTTTGAGGGCCTGCTCAAATTGCTACTCCAGCTGAAGCTCGATAGTTTGTCACTTTCATTGATGATTGTACTCGAATGACCGGGGTTTCCCTTCTCAAAACCAAAGGGGAAGTTAGTTTAACATTTCAACTGTTCCATAAAATGGTGGCGACTTAGTTTCATGCCTAAGTACAGGTTTTCCGTTCTGACAATGGCGGAGAATTTCTTCATCATGATCTCAAACAATACTTATACGATTATGGCATCATACATCAATGCTCATGTCCATATACTCCCCAACCAAATGGGGTGACTGAGCGAAAGAACCAACATTTATTACAAGTCGTTCATGCATCTTTATATGGTGTCAACATGCCTCGCTCTTTTTTGGGACGAGGCCGTCCTCTCTGCTACTAACCTTATAAATAGGATTCCCTCCAGTATCTTGAATTTCCAAACTCCTCTTCAAACACTTCACCACCATCTCCAAATACCTCCCACCCAAACCTTAAACTAAGGATTTTCGACTATATTGTATTCGTACACTTACATTATCACCAATGCAACAAATTGTATCCCCATGCAGAAAAATGTGTTTTCATTAGATATGCCCCTCATCAGAAAGGCTACCGATGTTATCACCCTCCAAGTCAGAAGGTATATACCTCCATAGATGTAGTGTTCCGAGAACACAACATATGTTTTTCAGAAGCATAGGAGGAGAATCTATAGCCAAACACCCCGACTTTTTTGGACTTTTTCACAATGGAAGAGATTCAGCATCAAAGTGACCGATCTCCCCTCCAAAAAGACCGATTGCCCCCTTTATTCCTTCATAGGTAAAGCCACTGTGTCCAAAAGACTGGTCACTTTGTCCCTTTTTACCGATCATTGAGCCTATTTTGCCAGTGGAAAACGACTAGTTGACTCCACGCTGCCAAAATCAAGAGGAGAAAGTTGAACTATTTTATGAGATTTTGCCCTCTTCGGACTCGCCTTCAGCTCTAGTACCACACCAATCACCTTATGATGAAGTTATTCATGTAACATCCCCCTTGAAACTGATAGCGCTAGTGAAATATATTATGATGATTTGATTTCAAAAGGCATAAAGAATACAGATACCCTTATATATTAGCTTCCAGAAAGGAAGAACCGTGTTAAACCTCAAGTACAGTATGAAGCAGATCTTAAAGCTAAAGGGAAATACCCCATCAATAATTACATATCTCTAAGTAGATTAGTAGAGTCACATGTACAATTTGTGAAGCAGTTGGCCAATATATATGTCCCAAATAGTTTGAATGAAGCACTAGAAGACTCAAAATGGAAAACATTCATGAATGAAGAAATGCAAGCCCTCCAGAAGAATGCCACATAGGAGCTCGTGCCTTTACCATACAGAAAGAAGATGGTGGGATGCATGTGGATCTATACTGTAAAACTCAAAGCAGATGTATCCATTGGAAGATATAAAGCTAGATTGGTGGCGAAAGGGTACACGCAGAGATATGTGGTGGATTATCAAGAAGCCTTTGCCCTAGTAACCAAGAGCAACACTATCAGAGTCCTACTGTCTCTAGCATTAAATCTAGATTGGCCACTACATCAGTTCGATGTTAAAAATGCCTTTTTACATGGAGACTTGGAAGAATAGATGGATTTACCACCAGGATGTAATATAGCTCCTGACAAGAAAAATCACGTTTGCACGCTCAAAAAATCATTATATGGGTTAAAACAATCTCCCCGGACATGGTTTGGCAGACTTACTAAGTCCATAAAGAATTTTGGATACACTCAAAGTAATTCAGACCATACCCTGTTCTTGAAGCGTGATGGAGGAAAAATCACTGCATTAATTTTTTATGTGGATGACATGGTCATAACTGGGAAGGATACATGAGAGCAACAAAAGCTACAAAAGTACTTGTCTCATGACTTTTAGATGAAAGATTTAAGATCTTTGAAATACTTCGTCGGAATTGAAGTAGCAAGGTCAAAAATTGGTATATTTCTGTCTCAGAGGAAGTATGTGATGGATCTACTCACTAAAACAAGAATGCTTGGATGCAAGCTTGCTGACGCACCTATTAGATGAATCATAAGTTGTGTGAAGACATGGACCGGGTACCTACCAATAAGGAACAATATTAGCACCTTATTGGAATATTGATCTATTTGGCACACACAAGACCAGATATTGCATACGCCGTAAGTATTGTTAGTCAATTTATGCATTCTCCCAGTGTTTCTCATAGGAATGCAGTTGATCGAATCTTAAGGTACTTATGGCATGTTTGGTATGGCTCACTAAATGGGACTGTGCTATATTGGACTTGAAGCCCATGTTTGGTTAGCAAGAGGACTAACTTAAATGGGATAGTAGAGCCCAACAGTAAAAAAAAGGCCTCACTCGTTCTCCTTATACATAGAAGCTCAAAATGGGTTTGCAAAATAAGCCTTCGCTATATTGAACACGCCTCTCTCCGTTCACGACTCCTTCTCTGCGACTCCGTCTTTGTAACTCCACCTCTCCTTCATTCAACATCGACTCATCTTCTTTGAATCTTCACGCAGGTAAGTTTTTTCTGGTCTTTCCCTTTGGATACCTCTCTTATTCCTTCTTCCATCTCTTTGATTTTTGCAAATCTCCTCAACAATTTTGACTGTGCTATGAGAATCTCTCCTTCCTTTTCTCTGTTATTTTCTTCTTCTCTTCTCTAATTTTCGTAGAATCTATAGTGACATATATATACATGATGTTAATTGGCAATTAATTTGCAATTGGGTATTTCAGAAAACCTAGAAATTCAGAAGTAGAGTAGACTTTTGGCATGAATCTTGAGTTTATTGAACTTACTGTTTCAGTTTTTATGGATTTCATTACTATCTAATGGATTTCATTACTTACTGGTTCATGTGGGATGATGCATCCTTGTGGTTTAGTGCTAAAAGATTACACAAAGGAAGATTTGTAGTTTTGGAGTTTACCAATTTTCTTTTTTCTTGGTTGGTGATTTGGTGATTCATTTTCTTTTTTCTTTTTCTTTGGCCATGTCAAAGCAAAGTCAATAAAAAAAAAAAATGGATGCAATAAAAAATAAAAAATGGATGCGATGGTGTCCTGGCTAGCAGCAAGCAGATTCAAAGTTATTAATTTTTGTTTCTCCTAGCTAATATCTCTATTAAATCTCCTACCTCCCCTTCCACTATGTCAATTGTCACTCAGTATTTGCGCCATTCATTTCATTTCATACTCTCTGTTTTTTGTGTTCATTTAGTCTTTGTGCCATTCATATTGTCTGCTGCACTGCATAGTGTTGTAACAGCTATTTGACATTCAAATTAGGAACAAAAAAAAGAAGTTCATTTGTCAAGTAATTTCCCGCGATTAAATTTTATTCCGTATAAATTAATTTTGGCATATTATATGTTGTCTGTCTTGAATTCAATGTGATAGTTTGAAGGTCAATGACTCAAATTATACATAGTTTAATCAATTAACATGGTGATGGTGTTGACATGACAACGATGTTTAAGGTTTAACAGTGAGTGCAGCACATGCAATGTTTATCAAGGCCATGGTAGATCTAACAAAACAACACATATGACCCCTTTTTTCCACTTTAATTATTATTGGGCATCAAATTCAAATATTTGAAGTGTATCTGTCATTTGACAGAGCAATTTGCATCTTGCATGGGCATCAAATTCAAATATTTGAAGTGTATCTGTCATTTGACAGAGCAATTTGCATCTTGCATGAATATAACTTGGTTTTGATCTCTCAAATAAGGAAATGCAATGAATAATATGGTGTTAATCAGCAGCAACATCTTTTGGCAAAAAGTGAAATAATTCTAGAACTTTTTTCTTCATATTTGTTGTGGTATTAGGCACACATTGGTTGATAATTTTTGGTCTATGGGATGAATTTTCTATACTTTGTGAATGGTATTAATTATGGCTTTGCATTAATTACACTGTTTCTATTTGCATATATGAAACTTTTTGTTTTTAATTTGGGGTTATTTTACTTTCAGTAGGATTGGTTAAGTGGAATAATTCTTTTCTTTTTTGATTAATAGATATGGATCAAAGACGAATATTGTTGATATTATTGTTGGAGATGTGGCATTTAGAGACCATGTGTGCTTGCACGATTCTTGTGCTTATGATGCTAAAAAATATGAGAAGAAATCGAGGACTTTTAGAAAGACGTTCCCTCAATAACCGTTCGTTTGTTAGACATGAGAATCGATTACGTTATTTGAACAGTATATTAGGCAATGATAGAGAATGTGTGAGTGAACTAAGAATGGATTTAAAGACATTTGGTTTATTATGTGATTTGCTTCGCACGGATGGAAGGTTAAAGAATGACGGTTTGGTGACTGTGGAGGAGCAAGTATGTATGTTCTTGCATATGCTTGCTCATCATGTTAAGAATCGTACTATTAGAAATAGATTTGTTCGATCAGGAGAGACTATTAGTAGGTACTTCAATTCCGTGTTACAAGGCATTTTAAGATTACAAGGTAGCCTATTGAGAGTACCGGAACCTGTAGGTGATAACTGCACAGATCATAGATGGAAATGGTTTAAGGTATGTTTATTATACTTTGGCTTTTTTTTCTATGATCTGTGCAGCATATAAACTTAATGAAAGTTTACCCTTTTTTTTTTTTTTTCCTAATAGAATTGCTTGGGAGCACTAGATGGAACATACATTAAAGTGCGAGTAGCTGAAACCGAAAAACCGAGATATCGGACTAGAAAGGGAGAAATTGCAACAAATGTGTTGGCCGTTTGCTCACGTGATATGCAATTCATATTTGTGTTGCCGGGTTGGGAGGGATCCGCATCCGACTCTAGAGTCCTTCGAGATGCCATAACTAGGCCTAATGGATTAAGAGTTCCTACCGGTAAGGCCATTAGCTAGTGTCCACTTTATAAATAATTAATAAGTTTATACAATTACCACACAATAATAGGAATTGACTTCTTTTATTTTTAATTTTTGGTTATTAGGTTATTATTACCTTGTAGATGGTGGGTACACAAATGGTGAGGGATTTCTCGCACCATATAGAGGAACACGGTATCATCTATCGGAATGGAGAGAAGGAAATACACCTGTAAATCATCAAGAATATTTTAATATGAAGCATGCTAAAGCAAGAAACGTAATAGAACGTTGCTTTGGGTTGCTAAAAGCTAGATGGGGCATACTAAGGAGTCCATCTTTTTATCCAATAAAGACACAATGTCGAATAATTACGGCTTGTTGTCTTTTACATAATCTCATTAGGAGGGAGATGTCTAGAGATCCACTAGAGTATGAAATAAATGAAATTGAAGAGACGGAAAATGTGATAGAAGGTGATATGGTTGGCACCATTGGAGCATCGGATGAATGGACTACTTGGAGGAATGACTTGGCGTTCCAAATGTATAATGAGTGGCAAGGAAATGCGAATAACTAGCCAACTCTTGTTATTTATGTTTGAGTTCTTAAGGTGTTTTCTTTTTTATGTGATTGTAATTTGTATTTGAGGCATGATAATTTGGCCTTAACAATGTATTGATTGTGGTATTAAAGAAAATTTATCAATTGGTTTGCTGATTTTATTTTTCATTTTGTTTTTAAGGTTATGTGATGTACTAAAGAAGAATCATGCCTTGAAATAAAGTTATGTTTTCTTTGCAAATTCCAATGATTGATTATGGTATTATTTTATTTGTGTTGATTATTCTTAGGGATGGAAAGTGAAGGTAACAGTCAAAACTTTGAACAAGGAAAGAAAGGAACTAGGCGGTCATGGTCCAAGTTTGAAGAAGATTCGTTTTTGACCGTGCTAGATGATTTTGTGGCTGCAGGCCAACGCTGTGAGACTGGTAGTTTCAAATCAGGTACTATGGTCCAAATGGAGAAGGCTTTGAATATTAAATGTCCTGATTCGGGGCTAAAGGCATGCCCTCATATTGAATCCAAATTGAAGAAGTGGAAAAAACAATATAGCATAGTCTATGACATGATAAACACAAGTGGATTTGCTTGGAATGATATAAAAAAGTGTGTTGAGGTTGACAGTAATGATGCATGGGAAACTTATGTGCAGGTACATGATTATATATTTTTGCTATTTTGCTTACATTATGATGTCAAGTGGGTTTGATGAGTGTGGATTTTAAACTTTCTTTTGTTATTATTATTTCTTTAACATATTGAAAATAAGCTAAGTGGTGCCTTGTTTTATCATAGCACCACAAGGAAGCAGCCGAATGGAGGAGCAAACCATTTCCTTTGTTTGATAGACTTTCTAATATCTTCGGAAAGGATCGTGCTAATGGACAAAGAGCTGAAGCCCCCGCTGACATGATGGAAGAGCAAAGCAATAATGATGTTAATGCTAGTGATAATTGTGTCCAGGAAGATGCATCTCCTATGTCTTTAAACATAGAAGGAAGCCAATCTATGAACAGTCAAAATAAGAGGAAAAGAGCTACAAGCTCAAGTGATGAAGAGAAGATTGTGACTGTATTGGAGAAATTGTTTGAAGCTTCTGGGAAAAGGATGCAAATGGTGACTGAGGCTATAATAAAAGGTAATGAAGATCGATCTGATATTGCCAAAGAACTCAAGAGAATGGGATTTTCTCCTTTAGATCAAATTACAGCACTAAAACTCATTTTGGAGAAGCCACAAAACATATCTATATTCATGTCTTTGGATGATGATATCAAGAAAGTGTTTGTTGAGCAGTTGCTTAGTGACAATGCTTGAGGACATGGCCTAGCTAAGTTTGATGCATCTATCTTTTTGGAAACACCACAAATGATGGATTGATAAGATTGGCTTCATTTTGGAAACACCACAAATTGTATAATATTTTGCTAGCATTAAAGCCATATGGTTCATGGTTGTGGGGCTTATTAGTTTCATTTTGAAATTGTGGATGTTTATTTGTATGTATTAATGGTAGAATTGTGTGTAGCGAACTAAACCTCTAATTTCTGAGTCATGTAGATGACTTTGGCATATATGAAAATTTCTAACTTTTGCACATATGAAATGTACATGTGAATTTGGTTTGGAGGAAAAGAAATGTATATTGTCAATTTGGTAATTCTAATAACAAAAAAACTTACATTTAATTATTTAACAATTATTATTTTTAAATATAAAATAATTATTTTTGAGTCCCACACAGTACCAAACATAGGTCTTCACTATTTTTACAATCCAGCTTCTTAGTCCGACGCAGCACCAAACGTAGGTCAATACTTAATCCAGCTTAGTCCAATCCGAGCTAATCCAAGATAGTCCCAGGATTTAGTCCAGTCCATGACAGTCCGCCGTACCAAACGACCCCTTAAAGTCAGCCCCTGGAAAGGGACTAATGTTCTCCAAGAATGGAAATCTTGAAGTTATTGGATATATAGATGCTGACTGTGCTAGTTCCATTACAGACATATGCTCTATATCGGGTTACTTTACATTTGTTGGAGATAACCTTGTCACTTGGCGTCGTAAAAAACAAAATGTGGTTTCCAGGTCTAGTGTAGAAGCAAAATATAGAGGAATGGCTCAAGGAGTCTGTGAATTATTATGAATCAGAAGACTCTTGACAGAATTGGGTTTCAAACTAGAAAAGCCAATGAAGTTACACTGTGACAACAAGTCAACTATCGATATTGCTCATAATCTAGTTCAACATGATTAAACCAAACATGTTGAGGTAGATAGACATTTCATTGATGAAATAATTGAGAACAAGATCATCTATCTTCCCTTCGTAAAATCAAAAGATCAATTGGTGGATGTCTTAGCAAAAGCTATTTGTGAAAGAGTGTTTTATGACTCACTTACCAAGTTGGGCATTGGTGACATATATGCACCAACTTAAGGAGGAGTGTTTACGTGAGCTATCCTAATTAATCAAGGAGATTTATTTCCTTGATTAATTGGAGGATTTACTTTCTTATTTTATATAGTTGACATATCCTTGTATAATTAGGAGATGTTCTCCTAATTGTTTATTGTATCTATTTCCTTTTAAAGTATTCATGTAAGCTCCTCTATATACCTCTTTATGGAGATGAATACAATTAACCTAAATATAAGTTTAAATTTATTATGAGAAAAAGCCTCTCGGCTCAATTTCATTGGCACATGTCTATCCCTGCACAATTTGCCATATTAGACCTCTCCCGACGAAATTTCGTCGACAGAGGTACTTTCGTCGGGAGTGGTCTGGCAAATATTTGCCAGCACAGACCTGGGTCGACGAACTTTTTTCGCAATAAGTGTTTTGGCTTTTTATTTTAATTTTAAAAATACAAATTAGTTTCTTTACTCTTCTTTTTTGGCCAACTTTTTAGATCTATGTAATTAATTAATATAAATATTTGAAAAATATAGCTGTAGAGCTATCCTCGATGTATACAATACTTTAACTGCATAGCCGTGCGGCTATACGCTATAAATACAATTTTTTAAGGGTATAGCCGCTCGGCTATACGCTTCTATTTAAACAATATAACCGAGCGGCTGTACCATTTAAACAACAAAATCTAGATTTCTATTTTTAAATTGCTTTAAGTAGTAGTTATGTTTTAATTATTATTTACTTACTGAATAATTAATATTTAAATATTTTATTAAAGAAAAAACTTTAAAAAATTAATTACTATTATTGAATTAATATAATTAATGAAGTTAAATAAAATATTTAATACTAATTATTCATTAAATAATTAATAATTAAAGTAATTCAATAAGGCTAAGATATTATTTAATTACTAAAAAGAAAAGTTGAAAAAAAAAAATTATTGACCTAAAGATACTAAGTCCATATTTATTTTGAGAAAAAACCTCTCTCGACGAAATTCATCGTCACATGTCTATCCAGTGCAATTTGCCGGATTAGACCTATCCCGACGGAATGTTGTTAGCATAGGTACTTGAAATGTATAGCAGGCTAGCTATATTCTTTAAGTAGAATATTTTAGCAGTATAGCCAGGCGGCTATATTCTATCCCCGCGCAATTTCGTCGACAGAGCAACTTTCGTCGGGAGAGGTCTTATCCGGCAAAGATTTTACGACGCAGGCTTGGGCCGACGATATTTTGTAAGGAGAGGTGTTTTTGCTTTTTATTTTAATTTTAAAAATATAAAATTAGTTTCTTTACTTTTGTTTTGTGGCCAACTTCTTTAATTTAATATATATAATTAATTAATATAAATATAATATTTGAAAAGTATAGCAGCCCGGCTATACTTTTTAAATAGAATATTTTAAAGGTATACCCTACAATAAAATACTTTAACAGTATAGCCATGCGGCGACACTCTATATATACAATATTTTAAAGGTATAGCCGATCGGCTATACTCTAAATAGAATATTTTAACACTGATGGACACGTGTCAAGTGTTGAGAAGGGTGATGAACATACAACTTCAATTAAAGTGGTAACCCAAGATGTATACTCACAACCCTTCTTAATGTTTGACATGTGTCTATAGGCATAACCATTGTTAACTTTTTTACTTTGATTTATATAACCATGATTACACGTATAGACACGTGTCAAGTGTTGAGAAAGGTGGTGAGCATACACCTTGGGTTAAAGTGGTGAGCAAAAATGCTCACTTTTGTAAGCAAATATTTTTGCTCGCCACTTTAACTCAAGTTGTATGCTAACCACCCTTCTTAATACTTGACATGTGTCCACAGGCATAACCATGGTTAATTTTTTTACTTTGATTAATATAACCATGATTACACTTATGGACACGTGTCAAGTGTTGAGAAGGGTGGTGAGCATACACATGAGGTTAAAGTGGTGAGCAAAAATGCTCACATTTTTTTAACGTGCTAGGGTATTGTTTCCTTAAGTCAATGGGATATTTTTGATTTTTTTGGGAAAAGCCTATACATATAAATGGAACTTTAATTTGAGGAAAAACACACGTTTGCTCACTTACGATGTCCCCCCTCAACTCACCTAGTCCTGGGTCTTTTGCTCTTCAAACGTAAGCTCCAAGCCTTCACGCACGTTTGAAGAAATATGACTATAATGAGCACAAATACTAAACATCAAATACTCTTTCTTTGTTCATGTTGCTGACCCACATTAAGCTACGATTAGATGCAATTGATCATCATCAAGATACTGTTTCAAACAATAACAAAGAAAAAATCTACATGTTGTATCAAAATTAGAAAGGAAAAATTAGAGAGAGAACTAAACGAATAATTTTAATAAAGAAAATGAAGTGGGATACCTCACCTCTACTCATTAAGAAGGACATGCTAATTTTTTTTTCTTAACAACAAAGAGACGATATAACTCTGTAAGTCGTTCAGGGAATAATGAAGTAAGCTCTTGTTCTACTTCATGCATTGTCTACAAAAAGTGTTTCAACTCCTTTCATCTATCATTCTTAAGAAGGATTCTTTCAAGCACAAATTTGCATTGGAGCTACACAATCTTCCCCCGAGGCTTCTTTGAACATTATTTCGAAAACTACGATGTACTTCATTATCATTTATACTTAAGTGCTCAAGATCCAAATCGCACCGTTCAAAGTACCCCCAATTCAGCAAATATATGAATAATATTCCTATAAAAGGGGTGCATGTTAACAATGTTACAAATGTATATAGGGAAGGTAAATTTGTATCTAAGAGGGGAAGAAAAAAAAATACAATAAATTTGCATACCCAACCCCGATTGATCCACTGCTATAATATATTCAAATTGTAAGGAAAAAAAAAAAAAAAGATTCCCTTCGTTCTATATTTCTCACTGTTAGAGTTTTGAACTTTTGAACTTAGGGTTTGGAGTGGAGTACTATTTATAATGCGTAAACCTCTTATTTTGATTGGTAAATAAGATATGTGAATTTGCCAATATGCGAAATCCTAAGGTGTATGCTCACCACCCTTCTTAATACTTGACATGTGTTCATAGGAATAACCATGGTTAACTATTTACTTTGATTTATATAACTATGGTTACACTTATGGACACGTGTCAAGTGTTGAGAAAGGTTGTGAGCATACACCTTGGGTTAAAGTGGTTAGCAAAAATGCTCCCATTTTGTAACGTGCTAGGATATTGTTTCCTTAAGTAAATGAGATAACGTTTTTGTTCTTTTGGGAAAGTCCTATGCATATAAATGGAACTTTAATTTGAGGAAATACACACATTCGCTCACTTACGCAGTCCTCCCTCAGCTCACCCTAGCCTCGGGCCTTTTGCTCTTCTAACGTAAGCTCCAAGGCTTCACGCTCGTTTGAAGAAAAATATGACTATAATGAGTAGAAATACTAAACATCAAATTTTATTTCTTTTTTTATGTTGCTGATCCACGTTAAGCTACGATTAGATGCAATTGATCATCATCAAGATACTGTTTCAAACAATAATAAAGAAAATATATATATGTTGGATCAAAAATAGAAAGGAAAAAATAGAGAGAACTAAAGAAATAACTTTAATAATAAAAAAATTAAGTGGCACACCTTACCTCTACCCACTAAGAAGGACATGCTAATCTTTTTCTCAACAACAAAAAAACGATATAACTCTGTAAGTCGTTCAGGGAATAATGAAGTAAGCGCTTGTTCCCCTTCATGCATTGTCTACCAAAAGTGTTTCAACTCATTTATTCTATCCTCCTTACCAAGGATTCTTTCAATTACAAATTTGCATTGGAGCTTACACAATCTTCCCCCAATACTTCTTTGAATATAATTTTGAAAACTACGCACCTCTATCATCCTTACCAAGGATTGTTTCAATCACAAATTTGCATTGGAGCTTACACAATCTTCCCCCAAGATTTCTTTGAATATAATTTTGAAAACTACGCACCACTTCAGTACATTGATACTTATGTGCTCAAGATCCAAATCACACCGTTCAAAGTACCCCCCCAATTCAGCAACTATATGAACAATATTCCTATAAAAGGGGCACACGTTAATGATGTTAAAAATATATATAAGGAAGGTAAATTTGTATTTAAAAGAGAAAGAAAAATAAATACAATAAATTTGCATACACAACCTTAATTGATCCACTGCCATAATATATTTGAACTATAAGGAAAAAAAAAAGTTCATTTCGTTTTATATTTCTCTCATTGTTAGTGTTTTGAACTTTTGATCTTAAGGTTTAGAGTGGAGTACTATTTCTAATGCATAAACCTCCTATTTTGATTGGTAAATTGGATAGGTGAATTTACCAATAAGCAAAATCCTAAGGTGTATGCTCACCATCCTTCTTAATATTTGATATGTGTCAAAAGGCATAACCATGGTTAACTATTCACTTTCATTTATATAACTATGGTCACACTTATGGACATGTGTCAAGTGTTGAGAAGGGTGGTGAACATACACCTTGGATTAAAATGGTGAGCAAAAATGCTCCCATTTTGTAACGTGTTAGGATATTATTTCCTTAAGTAAATAGGATATTGTTTTTGTTTTTTTTCAAAAAGTCCTACACATATAAATAGAATTTTAATTTGAGGAAATACACATATTCGCTCACTTACATAGTCCCCCCTTAGCTCACCCTAGCCCTGGGCCTTTTGCTTTTCTATCGTAAGCTCTAAGGCTTCACGCTCATTTGAAGAAAATGATTATAATGAGCACAAATACTAAACATCAAATACTATTTCTTTGTTTATGTTGCTGACCCACATTAAGCTACGATTAGATGCAATTGATCATCATCAAGATACTGTTTTAAACAATAACAAATATATATACATACATATATATATATATATATATATATATGTTGGATCAAAATTAGGAAAAAATAGAGAGAGAAATAAACAAATAATTTTAATTAAAAAAATGAAGTGGGACATCTTACCTCTACTCATTAAAAAAGACATGCTAATCTTTTTCTTAACAACAAAGAAACGATATAACTTTGTATTCTATCATCCTTAACAAGGATTCTTTCAAGTACAAATTTGCATTGGAGCTTACACAATCTTCCCCCGGGACTTCTTTGAACATAATTTTGAAAACTACGCTTTACTTCATTATCAATGATACTTATGTGCTGCAGATCCAAATCTCACCCTTCAAAGTACCCCCCATTCAGCAAATATATAAATAATATTCCTATAAAAGGGGTACATGTTAACGATGTTAGAAATATATATAAGGAAGATAAATCTGTATCTAAGAGGGAAAGAAAAATAAATACAATAAATTTGCGATAAATCTGTATTCAAGAGGGAAAGAATAATAAATACAATAAATTTGCATACCCAACCCCTATTGATCCACTGCCATAATATATTTGAACTATAAGGGAAAAAAAAAAAGTTCCATTCATTCTATATTTCTCTCGCTGTTAGGGTTTTAAACTTTTGATCATAAAGTTTGGAGTGGAATACTATTTAGAATGCGTAAACCTCCTATTTTGATTGGTAAATAAGATAGGTGAATTTGCCAATAAGCAAAATCCTAAGGTATATGCTCACCACCATTTTTAATACTTGACATGTATCCATAGATATAACTATGGTTAACTATTTACTTTGATTTATATAACTATGGTTATACTTATGTACACGTGTCAACTGTTGAAGAGTGGTGAGCATGCACCTTGAGTTAAAGTGGTGAGAAAAAATGCTCCCATTTTGTAATGTGCTAGAATATTGTTTTTGTTTTTCTTGGGAAAGTCCTATACATATAAGTGGGACTTTAATTTGAGGAAATACAAACAACTCGTTTGAAGAAATATGACTATAATGAGCACCAATGCTAAATATCAAATGCTCTTTCTTGATTTATGTTGCCGCCCCACGTTAAACTACGATTAGATGCAATTGATAATCATCAAGACATTGTTTCAAACAATAACAAAGAAAAAAAAAATATATGCTGGATGAAAATTAGAAAGGAAAAAAATAGAGAGAGAACTAAAGAAATAATTTTAATAAAAAAAACATGAAGTGGGATACCTCACCTCTACACATTAAGAAGGACATGCTAATCTTTTTCTTAACAACAAATAAACGATATAATTCTGTAAGTCGTTCAGGGAATAATGAAGTAAGCTTTTGTTCCACTTCATACATTGTCTACAAAAAGTGTTTCAACTCCTTTCTTCTATCATCCTTAACAAGGATTCTTTCAAGCACAAATTCAATAAATATATGAATAATATTCCTATAAAAGGGATACATGTTAATGATGTTAGAAATATATATAAGGAAGGTAAATTTGTATCTAAGAAGGAAAGAAAAACAAATACAACAAATTTGCATACCCAACCTCAATTGATCCACTGCTATAATATATTTAAACTATAAGGAAAAAAAAAAGTTACCTTCGTTCTATATTTCTCTCACTGTTAGGGTTTTAAACTTTTGATCTTAGGGTTTGGAGTGGAATACTTTTTATAATGCGTAAATGTAAGAACCCAAACCAAAATATCTAAAAATTAAGATTTCTTTATTCTAGCCAAAAGACGATTTTGCCCTCGCATTTTTTTTAAGGGGGAAAATTTGACATTTTGATCGGGAAAGAATTCGGGAATTCCGCTTGCGCCGTTGCGTAGAGCACGGCGAGACGAGTCCGTAGACACGGAGTAGACCCAAATCGGAGTTTTAACGAAGAAAATACGATCAAAACATCGCGAAGGGCAAAATGGTAATTTGGCCAAAAGTCAGATTTTTATCCCTGTTTCTCTCTCTCCCCGCGTCATTCTCTCTCCTCTCTCCCGATTACACAGCACCCGTGACCTCCTCCCCTTCCAGCCGACCTAGCCGCCACCACACCGCGACCCGATCTCCGGCACCGGTCCCATCCGAACCGCAGCTCGCCCGC
The DNA here is from genome assembly GCF_902201215.1 of Prunus dulcis. Classification (NCBI taxonomy): domain Eukaryota; kingdom Viridiplantae; phylum Streptophyta; class Magnoliopsida; order Rosales; family Rosaceae; genus Prunus; species Prunus dulcis. Next base: position 5,273,712 of record NC_047651.1, read on the forward strand.
CGACATTTCCCGACCAACCCCAGCCGTGCGCACGCCGGAGCCTGGCCGGAATCGGCCATTGTTGCTGTCGGTCGTGTTCGAACTTTCAGTTCGAATATCTTCCTCATTTCTTCACCAAATCTTTCGAGTGAGGCACCAGGAGTCCGGCTAATCCACAGGAGGGACCTTCGAGAGGTCCAGCTAGCTCGGACCAGCAGTGAGTGGACTTTTCTTTCTTAAAAGGATTTTATAATTATATTTTATATTTGAACTTGAATAAGTGATTTAGCATGAATTTTATTATGCAATACTTTTATTTTTATACAAATTAACTAAGCAAAAGATTTGAGATTCTTGAGCTAAAACAGCAGCTTAGCTCAGAGTTAGCAGAATTTAGAGGATAGCAGATTTTATCAGAAACAGTGATTTTAGACCACCATGTACCCACCTTACAGTTGGTGATTACCTAGAGTTGGACCGATGTCGACGGACATCCGGTCCGATCTCAGTTAGTTAGTGCACTTGACTTGCCTCACGAGTTCCGGGGACCGTGAGTGCCAGGATTTGCGGCTCGGCAGACTTGGTGTCCCGAGACCTGCCAGAATTGCGGCTCGGCTGACTCTGTGTCCCCGAGACCTGCCAGGATTGCGAATCAGGCTGACTACGGTCCCCTGCATCCTGCCTGAGCGACTTGAGTGACTTGGTGTCACCGAGGACCTGCCGGCGGATCAGGCTGATCATAGTCCCCTGATTTCGCCAGTTTGCGGCTCGGGTAGCCTGTGTGACGCCCGAGACCTGCCAGGGAATTGACGGCTATCAGGGGTACAATTAGGTGGCAGTTTTAAAGGATTTTAAAAACTTTTAATGCAGTTATTACTTACTCCATTTTTATTAGTAAGTTCACTTGAGTTATACTGATATATCTTTGTTTAGTATATGATTATAATCATGTTAACTATATTTCTTTGAATATCTCAAGTTGATTATGATCAGATTTTAGTTCTATATCTCTATGTTTTTCAAACGGGGGTTAGTATGTTCTCAAATGATTTTCACGAACATTATTTTTGTCCACTCACACTTTTAAATTTGTTTTCGCCCCCAGGCCGTAGAAGAACGAGGGAAACCACCCGGGCCATCTTCCTAGCTTCCGACCCACCACCAAAGTGTAGGAACTCGTTGTAACTTAATGTAAATTCTGTAAATTTGTTTAGAAATTGCTCTGATATCTTGTTGAACATAAGGAACTGAGGTTGGAAACTGTTTGTTGAATTAGTCTGGCTGTTGGTAGGATTTCTGAGATTGTTTGGCAGGTGGAAGACTTTGGGTATGGTAAAAATACAGGGGAGACTCTGCCGAATTTTCGGCAGAAGTCGGAAGGAAATTAATTAAGGAAAAAGGTAAAAAGGTCATTTGTGTCCGACAATTGCCAGGTGTCGGACACGCACAGGAGTCGGCTCGATTTTCAAAGCGAAAATTGGGTCGGGTCCTGTCAGTAAACCTCCTAATTTGATTGGTAAATAAAATAGGTGAATTTGCCAATAATCAAAATCCTAAGGTATATGCTCACCGCCTTCTTAATAATTGACATGTGTCCATAGGCATAACCGTGGTTTATTGTTTACTTTGATTTATATAACTATGGTTACATTTACGGACACGTCTGAAGTGTTGAGAAGGGTGGAGAGCATACACCTTGGGTTAAAGTGATAAGCAAAAATACTTCCATTTCGTAACGTGCTAGGATATTGTTTTTGTTTTTCTTGGGAAAGTCCTATACATATTAATGGAACTTTATTTTGCGGAAATACGAACAGCGTATTTGAAGAAATATGACTATAATAAGCTCCAATACTAACATCAAATACTCTTTCTGTGTTTATGTTGTTGCCCCACATTAAGCTACGATTAGATGCAATTGATCATCATCAAGATACTATTTCAAACAATAACAAAGACAAAAAATAAGTTGGATCAAAATTAGAAAGGAAAAAATAGAGAGAGAACTAAAGAAATCATTTTAATTTAAAAAAAAGCATAAAGTGGGATACCTCACATCTACTCATTAAGAAGGACATGCTAATCTTTTTCTTAATTACAAAGAAACGATATAACTCTGTAAGTCGTTCAGGGAATAATGAAGTAGGCTCTTGTTCCACTTCATGCATTGTCTACAAAAAGTGTTTCAACTCCTTTTCTTCTATCATCCTTACCAAGGATTCTTTGAAGCACAAATTTGCATTGGAGCTTACACAATCTTCCTCCGGGACTTCTTTGAACATAATCTCGAAAAATATGCTGCACTTCATTATCAATGATACTTAGTGCTCAAGATCCAAATCGCATCATTCAAAATATTCCCGCAATTCAACAAATATATGAATAATATTCCTATAAAAGAGGTACATGTTAACAATGTTAGAAATATATATAAGGAAGGTAAATTTGTATCTAAGAGGTAAAGAAAAACAAATACAATAAATTTGCATACCCAACCCTGATTGATCCACATTCATAATATATTTGAACTATAAGGAAAAAAAAAAGTTAAAATTTTAAGATATATTTGCCGAATAATTCTGCGATAATTATCAACAATAGAATTGCCATTCCACACTTGGCGATGAGTCTGTAAATACTCAGTTAATGACCACATATTCCTTTGTTTTGTATTTGGCTGCTGCATATCCTTTCGTTCTTTATTTCTTTCATTATTACGGTTTTGAAATTTTGTCCTTGGGTTTGGAGTAGAGTACTATTTATAATGCGTAAACCTTCTATTTTGATTGGTAAATAAGATATGTGACTTTGCCAATAAGCAAAATCCTAAGGTGTATGCTCACCACCCTTCTTAACACTTGACATGTGTCCATAGGCATAACCATAGTTAACTTTTTACTTTGATTTATATAACCATGGTTACACTTATGAACACGTGTCAAGTCTTGAGAAGGGTGGTGAGCATACACCTTGAGTTAAAGTGATGTGCAAAAATGCTCATTTTTGTAACGTGCTATTATATTATTTCCTTAAGTAAGTGGGATATTGTTTTTGTTTTTCTTGGAAAAGTCCTATACATATAAGGCTGATGTATTCAATTAGGATTATAAAGCATTTAGAAAGATTTTAAAAATCTGGGTGCATTCAATTTGGATTTATACAAACTATAAAAGAGATTTTACAAGTATGGGTGTATTCAATTCCGACTTGTATGAACTTTTAAAAAGTCTATTCAAATATGAGTGTATTCAATTTGGATTATAAAAAAGTTGAATCAAATCTATCTGTATTCAAAAGATCATATATTTGGAAGGATTTCATTAAGTGATAAATTTTGGAAGGTTTTAAGGTGAGAGCTATAAATAACAAAGACCATAATAAATCCAACCTCCCCCCCAAGTATTTCATCGGATAGCGAGAAAACATCCTTCATCTTCTAACTCCACTACGAATGACATGTAAGTTAGAAGGACGTCCCAGCTTTTAAGTTCAGATGAGATCAAGTTTAAAGGACTACTCAATTAATTCAAAACAAGAAGAAAATCAAAGCCAAACTGATTATGACCATTGCCCATGGATAATAAAAATGGATCAATTATAAAATAAACCACTGAATTATGAGGCAAATTTCCATTTAGCACCCAATTATCTTTAGTCCCTTATCTTTTGGAAGATGAAGTTGAATTTTTTTCCAACGCCTGCTTATCTTTTGGAGGGCGAAGTTGAATTTTTGTATGCATATCTCATTTTCTCACCTTCTTTGCTAAATACTATTTATGTGGCTGTCAATATTATCAAGATTACTAGTTGGCTATTAATGACTAATTAGTTGTAGGTGTGACTAATTAGTTGGCTCTTAGCATTCATTTAAAAAAAAAATGTTAAAGAAATTATAGAAGTCTGGAATAAAAGCCATACAAATCTTAAGAAAGCTTATTAAAAAATTATATAGAAGTCTTCTGAAAGTCCATCAAGTTCTATATGAATTCTAAAGTTCTATCAAGTTTTATGAAATTTGGCACTTAAACAAAAATATTTTAAACGCTCTCGAATCATAATTGAATACACTATAGAATATGGAAAGTCATGAATAGGAGGAGTTAGGAATAAGAAAGAATGAATGGGTTTGAGATCAACTATTGTCTCCTAATCAAATCTGATTCTTGATTCTTTCAAGTATTTTATTACGGATTTTAGTTGAACCCACATAAATTATTGTTTTATTCCTTATATATTTGTAAACGTATAAAAATTCATGAATTGAAATGATTGCAGTACTCATATACCCACTCGAAAAGTAAGAAATGAGAATAACTATATAATTTTATAAAAGAAAAAAAACATGATAACTATATAATAGCTCTAAGTACCATCTAATAAACGCAAGACATGTAGAATATTTCCACTATTTCCAGTGCATCTAATAAACGAGCTTGAGTGAGCCCAGCCCAACAGTAAGAACTAATTGGTAATTATCGGACGAGCTTAATGCCAAACTCGTCATTTACAACACCGAAATGTGAGCTCGTGGGTATAAAAGCGCCAACTACAATCCCTTGCGAAGGCGATTTTGGGGTTTTAGGGTTTTTGCAATACGCACTCTTTCTCTTTCGCCTGTAACTCTTCCAATTTACAAACCAAAGCCATGACTGCTCAGACCCAGGAAGAGCTCCTTGCTGCCCATCTCGAACAGCAAGCCATCGATGTAAGTCTTAACTCTCTCTCTCTAAAGATTAATGGTTTTGTGGTGCCTCTGTGTGTATTTGAGTGGAGAGTCGGATAATTTGTACATCTACTTGTTGTAAATGCCAGTGCTTTGCTTTACTTTCTTTACCACTGGAAGACATCATTTGCTGAATTTCTGGATGGATTTGTTAGTTAACTTGAAAACTTCAATTGGGTATTGAATGAAAATGTTATCTCACTTATTTTGTCTTGTTTCTATATATTTATATGTTCAATCATATTTTACTTAGTTAACATATAACCTCTAAATTTTATGACCAAAGATCTCTTGATTTGGTAAATTACCTGACCCAAATTGATTTTAGTGAAGTATATATAGTTGAACAGATGCCAAAGAATGAAAGTACATGTAATGAAACACGTCTACATCAAAATTATTCTACCTAAATGTTTTTTCTTTTTCAATGATGCCAATGGATATCAAAATTTGGATATGTTTCGTTATTACTTTCTCTTGTTTTATTACCTTTCTGATAATAGGCTGGGATGTCTTTAACTAAATACCTTTTGTTGGCAGCCTGATCAGCCAACAGTTGAAGAGGAAGATGACGAGGATGACGATGACGAAGATGACGATGATGACAAGGACGATGATGAAGCCGAGGGTAAGTTTATTGTCAAGTTTTTTCTTATCATCCCCCCTCCCTCACTCTCCGGCCTCTCTATCCCTTATTAAAAGGATACATATGCATTTATTAATCTTCTGGGCACTAGTTATGTGGACATGTAATAATATAGGTTGGAATGTAAGCCGTGCTTTTAGTTTTAATATTCAAAATGTATTATTTATACATGAACTCTCTAACATTTAGATTGTTAAAATTTGTCATCTCTCACATCACTGCAAGTCTGCAACATATGAGCCATCTAGTTGGGTTGTTTGATTTTACATTAAAATTTTAGTATGGGTTACTCTAGCTTATAATTTTCATCTAAGGCCACAATGCTCTAGTCATACATGTGGGCTTAGAAAAATGAAATTTTAGAGTGAGGCTAATGGTTTGAACAAATGAACTTCCAGTGGTATTTGATCATACAAAATGTACGAAGTTTGTTGATTTACAGTTTGAGTCATGATGCACCTACCTAAGCCATATAGACATTCTCATCAAGGACACAACCTCACCTGGTTTATTCTTGTTTAACATGTTAACTTTCTAATTATATTCTCATTGTTTCCCCTTGTGATCAGGACAACAAGATGGAGAGGCAAGTGGGAGGTCAAAGCAAAGCAGAAGTGAAAAGAAAAGCCGCAAAGCAATGTTGAAGCTTGGAATGAAGCCCATTCCAGGTGTTAGCCGGGTTACAGTCAAAAAGAGCAAGAATGTTTGTGCATTTCCTACTCTGATATTTTTTTATTTGATTCCCTTTTAAAATTTTCATTCAGATTAGTGTATGGCTTTTTTGTTGACATAATATCTTGTGGCTTTAAATAACCAGATCTTGTTTGTGATATCCAAACCGGATGTTTTCAAGAGTCCAACTTCAGATACATATGTTATCTTTGGTGAGGCAAAGATTGAGGACTTGAGCTCGCAACTACAGACTCAGGCTGCTGAGCAGTTTAAGGCTCCTGATCTCAGTCATGTGATCTCCAAACCTGAGACCTCGACCCTTGCTCAGGATGATGAAGATGTAGATGAGACTGGAGTGGAGCCCAAGGACATTGAGTTGGTGATGACACAGGCAGGAGTATCAAGATCAAAGGCTGTAAAGGCACTGAAGGCTGCAGATGGAGACATAGTTTCTGCAATTATGGAGCTTACCAACTGAGTTTTAGATATGTTTTCTCATTTGATGGTTTTGTTTTTTTGTTTTTTTGTTTTTATGGTTTGTCCAGATCTTTTGTGCTTGAAGTTGGTCTGGATTATTTCCATTTTAGTTATGTGTTTCTCAACCTTGTTGTATCAGTGACAAACTGAGAATTGCATAAAACTGAGCCATGCCCATTTGAAGTTTAGTAGCTGTACTTTTTACCGATTTGTGGTCAAGTTGTCAAGTTCACAACCATAATTTCATCATGGTATGGCGCAAGTGACAGTCCCAAAGTAAACACATGAACTTCATTCCATGAAACCATAGCGCAAGCCCTATTTGTGCCTTTTTCTTGCTTCCAAAATCTCGACTGGTTTTGGAAATTTCATGCCTATTTGGAACTCGTTTTTGGCAAGTAGATCGAACGTTGTGAAATCGATAATCTGGTGAAAGTGCACATCTTATGAGTTCGAAAATGGACGGTACTTGGTATTGTTAAATGTAAATATCAGGCTCCCTGGGTAAGCGTTTTAGGTTTGCCTGTGGCTCCAAAGTACGGAATTTTGGTTTTTTTTTATCATCTAACCGGGGCTGGAAGTCTGTCCATGATTAGGGTTTACGGGGTGCAATTGGTAATTGGATGTAATTTGGAGTTGGGGTCAACAGGGTTGAGTACAAATCTTGTATTGGTAAGATACAAATTCAGCTTGTGCAAATACGACAGAGTATGCTGGGGCTATGGGACATCAAGAACGAGAAAAAAAGAAAATTAGATTTTATTGTCACAAGCTATGACATTAGATTTTTTCAATATATGAAAATATAAGTTGATTATATCAAGGGATTGCAACTGTGGGATGACAATTCCTGGTACCTAGTTTCTAACCTGAATTTTTTGGTTACAGTAATCAACCATAATTTAAATTTAACAAAATTTTCTTTTGTTTGGAAACAGAGAAATGTTTAACACCCAAAAAGAGGGAAATAAGCCCACAAAGACTAGACAAAATTTCAGTTTGTCTAGGGCAAGTAACTCCAAGAAGAGGAAGGGACATTTCCACCAAAGCTTTCCCTTTTTCATGTTGAAGCACCATACTTGTGCCACCTCTCCTAGCTCCTGCGTTTTAAGCCCCATCAACGTTCAATTTCAAAGAGCCTCAATCTGGTTGCCTAGCCTCCATCTGGCCTCTGCCTCCACGAAGGTTACGTAGGTGATGTGGCTATACAGCCTCCCTGAATCCTCCTGCTATCTGCACAGCACGATCGAAAGGCACGTGGGGTTCATCAGGGATTTCAGCATGCACCAGCTTATTATTCATGCCATTCCGTATCTTCCAGACGACATATACCTAAAATTTTGTACCTACATGTAGTTTTATGATAATGTACTAGTCATGCTAGGAAGACCACATTATTAGACCACCTTATAAGCCATCTCTCTCTAATAGAGGTGGAGGAGTTCACCAATATAATAAAGGCCCCTCTCTATTAGATCGGTGGTTAACAAGGTGGTCTATAAACAGTCTCCCTAGTATTTCCCTAATGTAATTATTATTGTTTATGATAATAAGGTTCTGCCATGGAGGCTTATTTTCCTGTTCTATTGTCAGAAGAATGAGATGGAGATCAGTTCACAATCTCATCCACACAGGCTTGCGTAACTACCAGATGCATATAGTAGTCTATTCAACGAATCTCTTGCTCAGAATCGACGCACTATATCTTTAGACCAAAGGAACAAAATGAAACAAAGAAGAAAAGAAAAAACACAGCTGAGAACTGAGATCAATTAATAAAATGAGAATGTATCAAAAGTTTCATTACATCTGCATAAATTTGGTTTTTCAGAAGCTTCCAACAACAACAAAAAAGAAAAGGAAAAAAAAAAATTGATTTTCTGGAGCTTGTGCTGCATAAAAGAATTTCCAACCAACCCATTCCTTATGACCTGCAAATCACAGTTTGACACTTACAAAAATAATCCATCAAAAGTACAAAGAAAAGTTCGTGCACATATGTCATAGTATGGAGGAATGACTCTTTTTATGGAAGGAGACATGTAATTTCTTTTCCAAAATAAGCGATCATCACTTTTGGCCATGACTACTCCCTCTACAAGTTTCAGAATAATGAAAGCAATTGGTGAAATCATATGCGAAAACCATGGGCCTTCTAATTCTAAGAGTAAGGACACTAATACAGGGAAAAGCAAGAAAAGTAACTTCAGTCTCAAAAAGCATCCTAGTTTGTTGGTAGAATTAGACCTGTATACCAATACGTACAAGTACAATGATAATGTATCCAAGCATTTTAACTTCGGCAGAGCCTGGCTAAATGAATTCAGATTGGGTATGCATTTAATGTTAGTTAAGAACCTCATGAGATAATGCAAGGCTGATGATTTAATATAGGTAAGACGACAGAAGAGGCATTCTTAAAGAAAACATCGTTAAGAAGGGATGTTAAAATATTATTCACCATATTCAAACATGCACATACTGCCCCTGTATTCGGTAATGTACAACCATGACCTACCCGGCTGTGATCACTAGTGCAGGCAACAAAAATATCCCCTCTTAGAGATGACCCTTATCTTAAAATTTACCAGCACTGGAGCCTTTGAACGTATGTGATCCATAGTATATCCCCCACCATCTTCTTACCAAAGGATCTCAAGCATTTCTCAATGAGGCGCAGTTGTTCTTCTGCTGTCCTCATTTTGAAAACATTACAGCAAACAGCAACATCATTTACTGGCTGCAACAAAGTCTTTTCAGTCCAGAAAAAATCCATCAAAGCAGAGGACACACAAAATCCCTTTACAGAATCAAGATTATCCTAAAAGTACCAACACCATTAGAAAACCAAAGTTATGTACAAGGACTGTACCCATTAGAAAAATCAAGATTATCCTAAAAAACTATCCTACTGAACTTCAAGCGAGATTAATATGAGGTATATTTTTAACTTAATGAACTCTTTCATCTGCCCAACTTGTTGCAAAAACATTAGAACAAACACCACAATTTTCTGCTTCAAATGCTGTTTCAAATCCAGAAACATCCATTGCAGCAAACTCATCCACTGGAAAACCAGAATTTGAATCCATTTCAATTTCTCAGTAACAAAAACCGTTCAAGAATCAAAAGAAGCCCCGACGTCTAGCTAAAAAGAAAGCAACATTAGAACAAGACAAACAAAAATGGAAGTGATAGAGAAGCCAAAATTTATCACCAACATATAATGCCTTTGATTCTAGTGGAATGGACTCTTTGATATTGTTCCCTTTATAGATACAATTATAAATGTCCACTTGGAAATATAAAATTACTAGTAAAAGAACAATGGGCGGTCGAAACTAACTGATTATGTTTAGAACAGTGTTCTCCTTCGCTTCTCAACAGATGCAACAAGGACTTCATGATACTAACAGAAGGTATAGCTAATAGCAATCACAGTCCAAACATGCTCTTAAACCAATTAAATGCATGAAGATGGAGTTTCGCTTTTTATTATTTATGTGCCTGATATTAGGGAAAAAGTTGTATAATGTGAATGAATACGTATAACGAATCAGAAAACGAGAGTCAACCAAACAAATCTAAATGATTACATATAAAAAAAAAGAACTCTAAATCCAGAGCAAAGAGACAATAGTTCAATACAAAATTACACAGGTCCACTTACTATTGCACTAAGGAATCTCTATCGTCTCTTCCTTAGAACTATGGTATATCTCCAGTAGGTCTGGGACTTCATTCAAATACTTAAGAACATAATAATCCAAAAATCTCCTCTCACTTTGTGTGATCAACCAACACAGCCTCTTGTTGTCCCTATTAATCAGCTCCTTAGAAACCAAAATCTTGAAAACATTATACCTTGGTAGAACTGTTTTCTCAAAACCACGCATAAGAAGCATGGGATTGGCAATCATAGTCTCCGGTTCCAACTTCACAGTGTTCAGATAGAAATCCATGACTCTCCCAAGTTTCTCCTCCGAACAAGCTAAATAAAATGGCTGGCGCTTAAAAACTGACAGAACAACATCTTCAGACCACCCGTAACTCTTAAAAAATTCAATTTTCCTTTTCCATGTTGACTCTTTCATAGAGATCATAACTCGAACAGCCCGGACAAACATCCCACCAGTCGGGTCAATGCCCAAATCTTTTATTGTTCTAACTGCATAAGCCATTCTGTCAACATTTTGCATTACAATCCTTGGCTGAAACAATATCATTTTTGTTATAACATCTAAGGGAACACCTTCACTCTGCAAAAGGGCCACATTGGGTTGAATTGTACCCACACTATCCATGTTTAACAGCCACGAAGCGCGCTTGGCCGCCGCCAACATATCATTGGTTGAAAGCAATTTCTTGAGAAATTGAACTGCTGGTTTTATGTGAGAATCCAAACTCCGAGTCAAAATGACTGGATTCAATAAAACGAGCTCTGGCAGATTCTGACCCACAAAGCCATTTTCAATGAGAAAGTTGAATTTGGGCTCCAGATTGTTGAGTACCTTGTAAAGGAGGATTGTGGGGCGCTTGGTGATCAATTTGGCGATTTGGGCATCATCAAATCCGTTAGATTTCAAGAATTTGAGCATAGAATCTATCCGATGGGTTTGCTTCTTATCAATCTGGAGCTTCTTGGAGGTTGAGATTGCAGATTCTAAAGGAAGCCCGCATGACTTCACCAGGTACTCAACTGTAAAAGATGAACATAATGCAGATGTAGGCGTTGGTAATGTTGCAAGAAGGCATTTTTGTACTAAAGAATACAGATTTCTGAGGACAGTGTTAGCCATTTTCGAAGCCGATGTTCACACTGTGACACAAATTTCCCGTTGTAGCCAGACCGGAAAGATTGGGATCGAATAGGTAACTAGGGTTTTGGCTGGGCTTTTCGGTTTTTCCTTTCTCGGTAGAGGGGAAACTTATTTGGACCCGACAACAGTTAAACTATGTACACCCTACATTAGGGCAAACGTGCTTCCTAGAGAAGCACTGCTTCTTAGAAAAGCACTGTCGTTTTTTTATCATGTGGTTTATCAATTTACCATTTTTGTTCCGTAGTTTCAATACACATTCCAATTCAAATCCCTCTCAATTCCATTATGTTTTTTTACCATTCGTCACTCACGGGAGAGGTATTATGATCCATTTGAGCTAAACTTTTTTTCAAATTCATTCAAATTTTAACCCAAAGATAAATTTTTTCACAAATTTCTAAGCTCAAAAATCAGGCATAAAGTGAATGCAAATAATTCGAGCTTATGTTTTATCACTGGATGGTTCGAATGGATTAAAATATTCCTCGTGAGCATGATGTTAAAACTTTACAAAATTAAGAAGAATTAAATAAAAATAAAAAAATATTTTTAAATTGCTTCGAATTGAAAATGAAAATAGTAAAATTCAAACTATGCTAGCAAAACAAGAAGAAGATAAAATTGAAACTATGAACCAGTGTTACAAAAGATAAAATACATCGACCAAAAATAACAGTTTGCCTCTTCTTCTTTTTCCTTGTATTTTTTTAATTTTAAACGTCTCCAAATCTCCTTTTCCCTAAAGCTTCCATTTTGCTTGTTTTTGCTCCTTGTATTCTCAGTTAATCAACTCCTGAATCAATTTAACACAACCATTTCCTGAAACATCCACACCCCCCAGCGCCCTGTGTCCCCTTTTCTTTTTGCCCGTGAACCTCATTCTCTGGATTGATAGAGCTTGCTAGAACCCCTTTTGTTTTACTTTGATTTTCTTTTGAAACTTTGATCTAGCTGATTTGGTACCAAAAGAGCGAGAAAGGAAGAGGAAGGTGGAAATGGAGAGGCGAGGGCCTGGTCGTCTTCAACCTCGAAACGTTTCTTCTCGAGAATCAACGGTTTCTCGCACGAACAGGTTCGCTTCGAAACCCAACTCGACTCCCAAGTCCTCGAGCAGAGTTGCAAGTGGCGGTGAAAAAGCACAAAACGACGGCGTGGATGACCCTTCCGACCTTCCCGCCATTGTGGGTACTTGCCCTTTGATGTGCCCAGGTCAGCTTCCATTAACGCTTCCTAATTGTCTTCTTTTGGCTGATAGATAGCTATTGTTATGAAGATGTCGATGCCCTTTTTTATGCGTGTGATGTAATATCTATGTAGAAAGAGAGAGAACTCAGCGAGAGCGGCTTCGAGATTTAGCAGTGTTTGAGAGGCTAAATGGAAATCCAGCTCAATCATCTCCAGACCTTGCCGTTAAAAAGGTAAGACTCTACCTTAATTATCTTCTCCTAATTCTGTTTGGTAATTCTTTAATAATTATGGGTATTGGACAATGAAAATTTCCATTTAAGATGAAATAGAAATCAATTCTACCTGAAAAATTCAATACATCCTGAAAAATTAGTTTTTGCGATGTCATCACTAGTTTTCTGTTCAGGTTAGTTCATACCGGTTTTAATATGACATTGGAATGTACCTCAAATGTGTCTGCTGGATGAACTTCCTTCATTTTAAATTGGGTTATTACCAAAAGTGGTGTATTGCAGTTTGATGTTTTCTAATGCTCCATTTACTTACTTACTTTCTTTTCTTTTCTTTGTTTTTTTTACAAAAAGGAATTAAATAAAGTAAAAAACACAAGGGATAGAGAAATGAGTGTTGTTGCTTCACCACCTGTATTATATAAAAGTTGAAATTAGTCACTTTCTTAGATTTCTAGAACCTCACAAATTAGTATTAATCAAGTTGATTTGATATCAAGGAAATTATTGGAATATAAATTTGAGAACTGCATATTAAATATGTATATTTTAGTTTCAGAGAACAATGTATTTTGGGTGGGGAAGTTATTATTTGGTTAGGGTAGGTCAGGATTTGATTCCCTCCATTTTAACCAAAAAAAAAGGATAACAATATGTTGAATTATCACCGTAGCTAAACTTGGAATACCATGTGAATTTAAGCACATCCAAATTAGAATTATTATGTGGCCAAGCTCAAAATCATGAAGTAGAATATCAAGTGAATGCCTACATGATGGCAAACCCATGCAACCAAATGCACGTTAGTTATCATCTGAATGCAAGAAGTTGAGAGAAGGGAATTGGATTTTAACAAAAATTACAATGATTGGAAGAATAATAGGAATCTTATTTTTTCATGCATGGTAGATAGAAAGAATTGATTTCACAGGATAGCGAATTTCCAACTGTTACTTGGAACTTTAATGCTATAAGCCTTCACATGTAATGCAAATAGAAGCTAATACATGCTTTCTTCCACTAGTTTTTCAGAACTATATCCACCAAACAAGTTGAAGCATCAGATGTCCGGCCGCTCCCTGTGTTGGAAGACACTTTAAATTATCTTTTAAACTTTTTTGATTCTAGAGAATATCCCTTTGAAGTGGTTCATGACTTCCTCTTTGATCGAACAAGGTCGATAAGGCAAGATCTTAGTATGCAGAATATTGTCAACAATAAAGTAATCCGCATGTATGAGAAAATGGTATGAGTTTCATGCAAAGCCTATATCTCCATATTCTGAAGCTTTGTCTTCATAGTATGCCCTATGCAGTTAATTTTTCATTTCATAGACTTTTTTTTGTTTGTTGATTGTTTCCATATGTTGTGCAATCAAGTCATTACTTGTTGAGTTTCTCCTCTACAATTCATGTTATCATATCGTAAATAGAAAAGAGTTAGCCACTGTCTTGCTGAAAACTGTAATCTTATTTATCAACACAAAAAGCTTTTTGTTCTTAATGCTATTAACCTGATAAAGAACAGTATTTCTACATGTCAACCAACATTTCTGCAGCTAGTGAGATTGTGTGTTGACAGCGGCCTGGTGCTTAAGTCAAAGCACAAAATTGTTGTGTATTGTTTTGGTGTTTATTCTAGTGGGCTTATAACATAGTGGTGCTAGTATGAAGTACACATCTCAAGTTTGACCTTATCCTCATCAGTTTTCAAGAAAACATAGATTTAACGAGGAGAATATGGGAACTGCTATTACTGAATTTTGTTATAGGAATCAACCGCTATTGTATTAATTATGGGAATACAAATATTATAGTAATAATTGGAATACGTGTATTGTATAAATTATAGGAATGCAAGTATAGTAGCTGCTATTACTGAATTTTGTTTTTGGAATCAACCGCTATTGTATTAATTATGGGAATACAAATATTATAGTAATAATTGGAATACATGTATTGTATAAATTATAGGAATGCAAGTATTCTTGGTATGAAACACTTGTTTCGTTATGTGACACGTATTTGTAGTTTAAGGATTTTTCCTTCATCATTACAGAAAGTAAAAGTTGAAGTGTTCACATGTAAAGGGAACAAATGGGAGAAATCATTGCAGAATGTTGTTAATTAGTAGGCCATAAAAGGTCCTCATTTGATGCTCTTGCCATGCTATATTCAGTGATTAGTAGCTGTGTAATTCATTAAACTAAACCTTCAAATGTGGAAGGAACTTAATTAATTGGTAGTACATAAACTGTTATGGATTTAGATCTCTTAACGTTAGAAATACCGAACGCTTTGTTAATTACAAGTTTTTATGGTGCAGGTCAAATTTCATGTGATATCTCTTCACAAGCTTCGGCGTTGTAGCAGTCAAAATATTTCTTCAATGAATTACCTTAACAAGGAGCAGCTTGCAAAGACTCTGACATCACTATTTAATCTGTATGATGCAAATCGAGATTCCAATTCTACATATGAAAATGAAGCTGAGTTTTGTTCGTTTTATGTGCTACTTCATCTTGGTTCTAACAGCCAACCAATGGTTAATCTCTATTGCATTTTCATGTTTTTTTCATTTTCTTTATTCGTTGTTGCTGTTTTGCATTGAGTTTTATATATGTGAAATATAAATTGTTCTGGTCCCAGGGGGAGTCACTTTCTTGGTGGTTTCGTAACGTTCCTTCCACGTTGATGAAATCTAAGGAAATTTGCTTTTCTCGAAAGATTTTACGGTAATTTCCACTTCCCTTTATTTTATGTGCTTTGCTTAATTATTGGAAATTGTTTTTTTTAACATCTATATGAAATGTTTTTATTCGTATTCTTGTTCCGAAAACTGAAAGATGGTCAGCTTCTGCAACAGATTTTTCCGGATAGGCAACTATAATTGTTTCCTAAGCACTATAGCAGCTGAGGCATCTTATCTTCAATACTGCATTCTTGAACCTTATGTCAATGAGGTAAATGAATTTCTACAGTCTTAACCTATGACTTACAGTCCAGGTTCTTGTCATATGGATCTCAATAGAACAGTATGTTCATTTTGGCTGGTCCTGCATGGACTGTTTTTTAGTCTTGTTGAATGATAAATTCCCTGGCTCTGTGTTGCTGAGATGATAAGTTCTTATTGACAAATGAAATTGTTGCTGTAGTTCTTGTTTTCTCTGTTTGTGTGGGTGAGAATGAGAGAGAGAGAGGTATCCTGTTTACTTCTGTTCTTATATGGTTATTATATTCCTTGGAGCTTGGATTTTCATCATCTTAAGTTCCAAATCTTGTTCAATTCTTTACAGTTTAATCCACATCAATGCTTGTGATGACAAAAATCAAATCTTGTTTTGTGGTTGTTAACTTTAAAAGGTTCGAGCGCTAGCTGTGTCATGTATAAACAATGGTGGATACAAGCTTCATCCATACCCGCTGGCAAACTTATCCAAGCTCTTGATGATGACGGTAGATTATCAATAACTCAAACGTGCTAAAATTTGTTATTTTGATATTTACTGTTTGCTAAGATTTTCAAACCTGTATGTTTTTTTTCAGGAATCAGATTTGGAATCATTTTGCAAAGCTTGTGGTCTTGAGATTTGTACAAATGAAGAAGGATATAATTTGCTACCTACTAAGCAAACCACCTTTTGTCATCCTAAGGATGGGTTTCAAAGCTATATATTTGTGGGTTTGGAACAATTTGAGAGGTAACTTGGTGGCACAAGTCCTCCAGTGACAAAATCCTACACCATCATAGGCTCCTAGCTAGTGACAGTTTCGTGACCAAAGATCTTTAGGGATGAAAACATTAATAGTTCGGTTGCCACTAGGCTTGAAAGACTATAACATGAGAGAATGAAAAAACGAAAGTGTGAAAACTTTAGCAATGAGTTATTTTCTTACTGTTCTTAAACATAAATTCAAGAACTCTTCAGCAAAGGAATTGCAGATAATTTAATTCATAAAACAATTTTAAACAATTATCAGTAGTGTTTAAAGTTAACAGTGGATTATCAATTATGGAAATAACCTCTATTAAAATATTCGAATCCAATGCCGAGAAATAAAAAGAAATCCCAACTAATATTTTGATTAAATTACAATTCGAAATAGGCAGTGAGATATTGTTCACAGATTTGTTTGATAAGCCAGATTTTCTATTTTTAGAACTCATGTTCAAGTACATCATTTCAATACACTCAGATTTTGTCTGCATTATGGTTTATTGAATTTCTAGAACATCTCCTGGGGCTCTTGGGGCTCTTGGGGAAACTGGCAAAAAAAAAAAAGAAAGAAAAAAAGCAAATGTGTACCCTTAATGAGACCAATGGTTTCTCTCTCTCTCTCTCTCTCTCTCTCTCTCTCTCTCTCTCTCTCTCACATTTTGAATGCTTTAGGGTGAGAATTAGGCATTGATTGTGAGGCTAAATTTTAATTTTTTTAGTTTTTGTTGTTTAAAACATATGTTTCAGCATTTGCCCCTTAAGCATGGTGTTTGAATTGGGTTTGCATGTAAGGGGCTTGATGTTTTTCTTGTCATGTATTTTGTTACTTTTGTCGTTGACATGTGTACTTGTTTAATTTCAGGTAATAAATGCACAAATCTTGTCCAAGGCAAGGATATAGCCCTCTTATCATCTTTTATCCGGTAGACTTGGTAAGAGGGCCTCACGTCCCAGAGTCCCTTGATGAGTATAAGAAATAAGTTTCCGCTAAACCAAAGTATAAAAGATCTTTTTGGTGCAGCAACCAAAGGTTGCCAATAGTATGGTGCTCATTTTCGTGCTTACACTAATGAAAATGAACAATGACCTGGACGGAGAGGGCAAAGTACAAAATAAGCCTATTGAAAGTGTGGTTTCTGTAAGGTTATTCGCATTTAACAAGAATTCATGCTATTTAAGTCAAAGATGTGAATATTACATCAGAATCATAATTAGAAATGAAGTATCTATTGTTTATCATCTCAATGCTTTTATTTAAAGGGTGGATTGGTTGACAAATTTCGATTATCAGTTTGCATGTGCATTACTGACCTCTCAAGTGGGAGAATTTTTGTTGCAGTGGTACTCTCAAGCCAAAAAGAAAGTAAAGTGGTGTTGAAGATTTTTCTGGAGAGCAACTTCTGCTTCTTGTAAGAAGCATTGTAACGTGTATATTTTTTCACATTTCATCTATCACCCATGCAAGGACATGTAGATGTTCGTATTGCACAGGGTGGATGAAGGCTTATACGACGTTTAGGGCTGCATGTATTTAATGTTCAAGTGAGATTGACGACGCATCTTGTTGAAGATAAGAAGCCAATCCTTAGGTGACAAATTTGTAAGAACTTTTATGGGGTTGCAGCAAGAACTTATGTTTTCAGGTACAGAAGCAAATTGTCCAACCCTTAATTTACAGCATGGTGGCGAGTTCCCCTTATTCTAAGAGAAGAAAGAAGAGGTTCAAGTCTCCTGCCAAGAGGAAGGAGGTCTTGAAGAGGTTTCAGCCTTGGAGACATTGATGATGTGCACGCTTCTGTTTATGCTCAAATGACTGTTTTGATGATGTACAAATGTTGTGTTTTTTTGTTGAAATGAACCTTTATGAGAGGCCTTTGATGTATTGCTATTTTAATGATGTGCAAATGTTGGAAAGACTGTTTCCAAGTCCGTGGGTTTAGGACAAGGCTTGTTAGATGGCTCTTAATTTGTATCAAGTACTAGTATTGATTTTGATCAATGTTTCCAGATTGAAAGTGATGTTATAAACTATTGGTGGGAAATTGAGGTTTTATCTGCCTTCTATGGTGGAGAAACACTCTCATGCAATGGAGATATCATTGCTATCCTCGGCCAGTAATGCAACAGAACGTTGGCTAATTTTTTTCACATTTCATTGTGTTATTGGGCAGAGATAGCAAAACAGTGCTATGCTCGTTACAAGAAAGTTTTTGGCCTATGGTGAGCAAACTAAATTGGGGTTGATTCACATGGGCTAAGGCCTTTTGCTAAAGATGAAGTCCACCATTCCACATCACCAACTAAGAGTCGTGGGAAATTGTACATCTGAAATGAATTGTTGTTCACCCCATGAGGAGAAAGTGGGACCAAGCACTCGAACAATGTTCTGGGCTCCCTTCTTGCTGGATCAAGTTTATAGAGAGTTAACTTAAAGCTCAAGTAACATGCCCTTAAATGATCCAACTTTTGTTTTGTGATAGCTGTGACACTACTGAAACTTGGATAAGAATTTAGGCTTCTTAGTTAAAATACCCTCTGAAACTTGGGTCAAATCTCATTGCATCCTAAAACTAAAAGTGACCTATATACCCCATATTGAGGTCCAACAAATTCAAGGCTAGGCCCAAATATATTCTCAGCCCAATGCGATAGCTTACTGAGAAGAAACCCGATTTGGACACATGAAAGTTTGTCAGACACGCTTGCACGAGTCACGATCCACGTGCCACGCCAAGCGAATATGTAACCTATCACGCTAAGAGTTGTAGCAAGCCTATAAAATGCATCGGCTCTATGAACCCATACTAATTATCCCGCCAAGCGCCGTTTTGACTCGACCATAGCCCTTTACAATACGATGAAATTCGAGCACGAGCACACCAATATATGTGCCATGCCAAGCGAAAAACCATTGATTTTACACGTAGCCACGCTACAAGCTTAAGTGGGCTCAATTCATTCAAATGCATAGGGCTTACTGAGTGGGTTGTGGTATGGATAGTTACGAGCATTTATGAGGCCCATTGATGAGCGAAGAAGTGGAAGTTTTGGGCTACTTGGGAGCCCCAAAACTCGAGCCTATTTCTTGAGCCTAAATATGTGGATAAGCATAAAAGATATATAAAAAAAAGTAGCCCATTACCTTAGAAAATTGGCCCATCACCTTAGTAAAAATAGTACACACTTTAGAAAAGTTGGCCCATTCCCTTAGAGAAAGGTCCAAGTGACCTAGAAATATCTGAAAGTCTCCAGCACATGGCTAGAGACAAAACCATGACAAAAGCCAAGAGTTACTTACATATGCAGGCTGCTGGGAGTCTCTAGCACATGGCCAAGAAACAAACTCAAGGTAGACCATGAGAAAAACCAAAGGATATTAGTGTGCACAGGTTGCTAGGAGAAAAGCACCATTCATACTAACGTCACTACCCATTTCTTTCTCCTACCAACTCTTGCCATGAAATAGGGGAGGAAAGAAGGAGATGTGGTAGCTAAAGATATATAGGAGATGGCCACTATAACAACTGTGGGAAGGCTCTAAAGCTCCCAAATATCATGTCTCTCTGTTTGGACTAACGAGGATTTCACAAAATGAGGTTGAATTGAAGGAAGAGAAGAGAAATGGAGTAGAAGACTTGGCAAAATTGGAGAGAACCAACTAGAGTTTCTTGGGAAGCATCACCTCTTATCCCTAGAACCCTTTAATTTCGAGCCATATTCCTTCATCTCTTCCCATCTTCTCTTCTAGCATGCATTCCAGAGCCTGATGAAGCTTTTGTCAAGCTACCTAAAAATTGTTCAAACTACCCACTTCTCCTCCCTTATCTCTTCCTTTATTTCTCTCCTCAACAAATTCTCTCGAAATTCATTCTCCATTTACTTTGAACTCCTGTTTTTCATAGGAAATCCAAGCCCTCTCTCTCTTTGATGCTAATGCTTAGCTTCCATGCCACAAGTTTCTCAAGCCAAGCCATATATTTATCTGTAAGCAACTGTTGGTTTCATTGGTGAAGGAGACCAAGGTGTTTCCTAAGGCTCCGCAACCCTTTTGAAGCACTCTTGGGGCCTGATTCTTGAACTCAGGCATACGGATGGCAATAATACCCGTCGGGTCTCCGCCCCTAACGAGGGGAGTTTTCGGGGGGAAATCGGGACCGGGTACGGGGATCCCTAAATTTGCAAAATCCTCGGTCGAAAATGGGCTGGGGATGGTATTGTTATCCCCATCCTCGAATTCGACCCGATAAGTAATATATATATTTATAATTAATATATTAATATAATATAATAAACGAAGTTACCCTAGCATCGCTCCTTATTCCTGATACATTGCGTAGGGTTGGCACGCACAACGGCATAGTCAGATGAGCTTATCTGATACATTGTTTAACCAAACTTGGCAATAGCATAGTGGATTGGTCTAATATGGTGAGGATCATGAACAAACCATGAATGAAGATGAGGGGTTGGCCATGTGCTGCTGCTTCTATTGGTTGTTAGGAAAACCAAAATCCACAAACAGACCATGAATGATGAGGATATAAAAGTGGAAGGTTAAAACTCATAAGTGTTTACAAAAAAACTAAGTTTTTGTACGCCATCAAATAGGTCATATATGAAAACCAGGGATTGGGGCGGGTATGGGAGGCACTTCCTGAAGGCGAAGGGGACGGGAAGTCCCTGAAAAGCTTAAACTGGGGATTGGAGCGGGGACGGGGACGGGGACGGGGATGGGGAGCGGGGATGGGGATGGTATTATCATACCAGGCCCATAACCGGCCCGTTGCCATCCATACTTAAGCACATGGGCAGCTCTAACCTTTTGCTCTTTACAGTAGCCCAGACGCATCTGTAGCTGCCAGAACGAAAAAGCCCCCAAACCCCTTTTGACTGTGGTCTCTCGTTTCAATTTGCCCCATGTTGTCAACATCGTTCCTAACTTGATATGGCAGGGACAATAGGGTATTCTCATCCCACCAACTTGAGATGGTGAAGTGGCAATTTGTGGAACCCACCTCTATTTAGAGGCCTTAACTATCACGAATACACCCATTTTATGACATTTGAATCCCTAAAAATTGGAAAAAAAAAAAAAAAAAAGAGCATAAAATCAAAAGTTAAAGATGAGGCATGAACCCATTCGAGGAGAAAAGATTGACATCGAAGCAACACATTGCTATCGGTTTATGATAATATGAACTGAAATACATCCATATCTCAAAGGCGAAACAATGGTTGCTGGTATTTTGTTTTGTGTGATCCTGAAATGTCTTCGCGTGAGAAGGTACTGATGGCTTGGTTGTTGAGGAAAATGAGAGAATTAGAGCATAAAGTTGCGCATGGGCAATCAAGAGAGAGAAAGGTATGGATTGGGCTTGTGGTTTCATGGATTGTACTTACTGTTATTGTTGTTGGAAATGTAGTTTAGGCATATATAATGGTTTGTACTCATGGGTTTGTCTGTATTTGGGTGATTTGTAATTGTTTAGCAAGTAATTTTAGTTTAGGGCTGATACAATGGTCCTACTGGAATTCCTTTTACTGGTTTGAAAAGGGAGTACTTCAAAATTGATTGCCATATAATATCTGAACATAATGAAGCAATCTTAAAAGTGAAAGAATCCACCCCAAATTTCCCAAAATTCGAGACGAATACTATGGAAATTTCCGATATCACCCCGATGTCGGGCCCACTTCTAAAACTATACCCCTTTTTTCCCAAAAAGGAATAAAGGTACGAGACTTTCTACAGAAATTTCGGCAGAGTCTCCTCTTAAATTGTACATTGCCCAAATTTTCAACCTGCATAAAACACATTTTATATCCACAACTGGCAGCACGCACAATATAATTTCATGCAATTCACATAAACGGCCTTCAGCCTTCCAATAATTCGCAATATTTAGCAACAAACTCTAAACAATGCAAATATAAACTCAAAAACATTTATGAACGTCAAATGCGATTTCCATCCTCTAAATTCCGAAATATTAAACGTACAAAATTTAAACCTCCTAACAAGACGGCATCTCGTTTTCACCTAAATTTCAGAACCAATGACAAGGTCCGAACCAACTTCAATAGAACAACAGGACTAACATTTAGTCTGCGGCTGCACCTAGTAACCTTAGGCTGCCTACGTACCCTCACTGAGGGATCAAGCCACACGTAGTTCTTCCTTAATATCCAATTCCACACATAGGCAATACCTTTATTCATTTCTCTGTATTTCACATTATCTCCCCATATGCCTGTACTACCAGCGCCATGTATGGGGTCTGTCATCACCCCAGATAACCTACGCCACGTGCGATCTTACCATATTATCACATAATCTTCCCATACTCCGGTACAACCAACGCCACACATGGGGTTTGTCTCAACACCGGATAACCTACGCCACGCGAGACCTGAATATCATATCACAATATCTCCCCATACGCCGGTACAACCAACGCCACGTATGGGGTCTGTCGACACGCCGGATAACTTACGCCACGTGCGACCTCAACATATTATCACATAATCTCCCGATACGCCGGTACAACCAATGCCACGTATGGGGTCTGTCTCAACGCCGGATAACCTACGCCAGGCGAGACCTGAACACCATACCATAATATCTCCCCATACGCCGGTACAACCAATGCCACGTATGGGGTCTATCGACGCGCCGGATAACCTACGCCACGTGCGACCTAACTTTCACAGGGTGGTACTTGTAGTGTAACCAAAATCCGGGGAGGTGCCTAAGGTAGTGCATATAGCACTTCAAACTGACATTCTAGACTCTTTTTATACCTTTACAAACATATACCAATATATATATTAATTTCTAATATTGTGTAAACCTCAACAATAGTCTAGCACCCGATAATCCCCCAATTTAAAATGATAAATTAATATCATAGTCCCACATAATCAACATAATTCATCTAACACTCAAGATCTGTCTCTACAGTCACTTAAATCCTCCTGGGAAGGTGAGACTACTCCGGAAGACTTGCGGTCAACCAAGGGTCAAACTACCCACACTTGGTTAAAAGGGCCCACGAGGCTCACGACCTCCAAATTCCGATCCGAAGGTTCCTATGGGTTCTACAAGGTATAGGACACTCGTCCTGCAAGTTTAGTCCAGATTGGATGGTCAGATCGCTCACGATCGCACGATCTGACGGTTAATATAAAACATAAACTTTAAACTATTAAATCGGAACATCCGGGGCTCCGATTCATGATCCGTGAATTCCTACACGATCCTAGAAATACCTAGATTAACATATATTAAATTCAAGACCATCCAACAGTCCTAACCTATTGAACCAGCATTGCCCGAAAATCTCAAAACCACGGCTCCAAACTCCTACCCTAGGTATAACACCCTATTTTGAGCCACTTTTGTTCCTGGACCTACCCCAAAAACTGACCGGAGGTGGCCGGAATCGCAATCCCAAAACTTTCCAAATTTCAATTCGTAAATCAAATTACCTACGCTAAGAATCGATCCAATCCTGCCCAACAGGCAGCTATATTATGAAGAATTGATGAATTTCCATACCTTGATTGCCAAAAATGGCAGCCGGAGGAGGGAGATCGGAGCCAGCAAAGTTCGAGCGAAAACCGGACAAAAATTGCCTTTTTCATGCGATTGGAGCGGCGGCCGATGTCGGGGAAGGGCCGGGTCGTGACGCTGAGGCCGAGCTGGTCCTTTTGGCACTGGTCCCGTCTGCAGCCGCGGCCGGTGGCCGGAGATTCAAGGAGAGAGAGAGAGAGAGAGAGAGAGAGAGAGACCGTTGGGGAGAGAGAGAGAGAGAGAGAGAGAGAGAGAGAGAGAGAGAGAGAGAGAGAGACCGTTGGGGAGAGAGAGAGAGAGAGAGAGAGAGAATCTGATTTTTTTAAATAAAAAATCCCACTTTCAAATGTTTACGGTTGTGCCACTGAGTTTCTTTTGACCACATCTCTCTCGTTACAACTCTGATTCGAGCCCACCACGTGTCTACGGACTAATATCAGTACGACCTACCCAAAAATACCAGTCACTACCCCAAACTCTTTTTGAGTAAGAAAATGACCAAAATACCCCTAACTCAGGGGTAAATTTGTAATTTCACTTAAATAATTTAAACAAGGGAGAAATTTGGAGTCGGGGTGTTACAAAAAGGCCAAAATAGTTTACATTACTTCAAAAGTCCTTATCCCTTACATATCTATCTACGGCCAAAATTAGTTTAAAATAAATGGCTAAAAGTAGTTCAAAATACATTGCCAAAAGACTCCCCAAATAGACAATGTATTGGCAAAAGACTTCCAAAATTACAAACATTTCAATTCCCCTT
The DNA here is from genome assembly GCF_902201215.1 of Prunus dulcis. Classification (NCBI taxonomy): domain Eukaryota; kingdom Viridiplantae; phylum Streptophyta; class Magnoliopsida; order Rosales; family Rosaceae; genus Prunus; species Prunus dulcis. The sequence continues at coordinate 5,298,504 of NC_047651.1, forward strand.
TCTACCAAAATAACACACATTTCAAGTCAGTTTTCTACCGAAATAACAAATATTTGAATCCACAAGGCCATATATACTTAGAATCTTCAAAACTATTTACTGCCACTTCAATATATCCATACTTAGAATCCAAAACACTTGACTACCACTTCAATATATCCATACTTAGAATCCAAAACACTTGACTACCACTTCAATATCTCCATAATTTAAGCCTTCCGATTTGCTGGAAACTTGAACCTCTTTGTTGGTGATGGTGTTGGTTGGTTAGATAATTGTGGTTGTGAAGGCTAAAATGATGGTGGTTGTGAAAGGCCTTCACTAAAGGTTGAGATGATTGCAAACTCTGAGATTTTTGGTTCCCCTTTCTTCAAACTTGAAAATTCATAACAATAAATCTGATAAGTCTATATTTTATATATATTTTATGCCTCTTTTACTTATTTATTTGTTAATTTTCTTGGTTTAAATTGGTTGTTTTAATTGGTTTTGTGAGTTTTGTGAGATTTGTGAAGGAATTATGGAAATAGGAGAAAGTGTGCTAAAAAGGACAATAAGATGAAGATTTCGTGCAAATCAAATAAAGAAGCCAAATCATTCCTTTTGTCGCAAGGAGAAAGTGTAATTATACTTTAGATAGGTAGGATTTCTAGGAGTATTATAAATAGGGAGTTTCGGCCATTGATCAAGGGATCCTCCACCATCAAATTCCTACACATTCATACTCATAGCCGAAACACCCAAAAAAGAATACAAAGAGAGCTTGGGCAACCTTGGTATTTTACTTGGAGCATTCAGTGCGTTCCTTGTCTTCATCAACCATCATGATTCTCAATAAGTCCTTCATGGACTAATTTCTTTCACTAGGGCTACGATGTAGCCTAGCTATGAATACTCAAATTCTTTGATATAGTTAATTTTATTTATCTATACATGTTGTGTGCTTATTACCGTTCTTAATGCTTCAATTAATTGGCCACTAATTACATGATTGGAAGAATTAGGTAGAGACTGGAAGGAGATTGCTAATAAAAAGCTGCTTGTAACAAGTACCATAAATTATATAGCCGACTCAGAATATTAGGTTATGGTTTGTGTAGTCTTTAATGTTTTTCATAAATCTTAATGGGTTCATAGCCATCTAAATCCATAACTAGGAAAAGAGTGGGTTGACGGTAAGGAACACAACTAATATAACTCAGAAGAGAGTATTGGTGAGATAAGGGAAAACGATTATCAATATGTTAGGTAATTAGGATTAAAAGGCTAGAAGGATTTGGGTGGGATTAGCTAGGTGAAATCTGTAATAACCCAAACCAAAATATCTAAAAAGAAATAAAATATCTAAAAAGTAGAATTAATATCTTCTAGCAAAAATACGATTTTGCCCTCACATTATTTAATAGGGAAAAAGGTGACTTTTTGATTGAGAAATAATTTAGGAATTTCGCTTGCCCTGTTGCGTAGAGCACGGCGAAACGAGTCCGTAGACACGGAGTAGACCAGAATCGGAGTTGTAACGAAAGAGATATGGTCAAAAGAGTCTCAGTGGCATAACCGTAAATATTTTGAAGTTACATTTATAAAACCCAGCAGTTCCCTCTCTCTGCGCGAAAACGGGCCACCGCCTTCCAGAGATTGCTGGAGCCGCCAACGAGCACCAATGGCCGCGGGACCGGTGGCATTGGAACCGCCATCGAGTCCCCTACCTTTTCCGACCAACCTCCACCCATGGGCCGCCCAGAGCTGGTCGGAAAGTCATGATTTCCGATGGATGTTCACCCGAGTTTCACCGATCTTCTAGCTCGATTTTCTCCTTCGTTTCTTCACCAAATCAATCAAGCAAGGTATGGTTTCTCAGCTATTTTTCGTGTTCTAGCTGATGGATGTATGGTTTTGATCGATTTTAGCTCTAAAGCGATCAATTTTCGACTTGAATTCTGGCCGAAACTTCGGCCGCCGAGATCTACTGTTTCTGGTCACTTTTTGGGGTATGTCTAAGAACAAAAGTGACTCCAAATGGGGTGTTTTACCTAGGGTAGGAGTTTGGAGTCTTGGTTCCGAGATTTTTCGACCACCCGAAATCGCTTAAGACACCCAAATCTGTCCGTGCGTGCTGGGGCCCATGGGCGAGGGTAGTGAAGTAATTCTATACAGTTTTGAGATCCTCGTGTCGTCATGAGTGCGTAGGATTTCGCGGATTTCGATTCGAAGTCTGTTTGAGCCCCGAACGGATTTTTCATATCGCGCGATCCTTGGGTGCAGTGTCGTCCAATTGTCGGATCGCACCGAATTTTGGATATGTCGGTCTACATGATTTCAGGATCGTGTAGGATTCGACGGATTATGAATCGGAGTCCCGGATACTCCGGAATCGCGAACCCTGGGGCTAGGGTTTGGATTTTAAGCGATAACATGATTTTGGCCAATCCGACCGTCCGTTTCGGACCAAATTCGTGAAACATGGTTCCTTCTCTGTAAGGAACCTTCAGAGAAGCCCAGACTGGCCATCGGAGACCGTGGACCCACGGGGTCCCGGATCGGCCGATCTGGCAGCTTATCGCTTAGTGAGGCTTCGGGTCTCTTAAGACCATTCTAACTATCTAAAAAGCTAAGGTGGGCATAGGAGTAACTTGAAATGAGTGCACGTATTTTTAGGAGCGGGGGGCAAGGTGTTTAATTTAAATTCTTTTTATTCAGCAGTCTATTGATTTATTATTCATGGATAATCAGGCACCAGAGGTCCAGTCGACCGCAGGAGGGACCTTCGAAGGGTCCAATTAGCTCGGACCACCAGTGAGTGGACTTTCTTTCATAAATGATTTTATCTAAATGAGTTATATAAATGATTTATATAACTGAGTTTACTTAATGATTTTATCGTGATTTTATATAAATAAGTTTTTATAAATGAGTTTATCTGAATAAGTTTTATTATGTTTCCGAGCATGACTAGTACAGAAATAGTTCCATAGTTTTGTGCTGCTTACTTACACATGCTAAAGAGTTATAGAAAACAGAGTTTGAGGCTTATGGCAGATGAAATAGCAGCACAATTTGAGATTTTAGTTATTAATCAGATATTTTTCTAAAGGAATTTATTTCAAAACCACCACGTACCCATTTTTATTTGGTGATTACCCTTAGACGGACCGATGTCTACAGACATCCAGTCTGTTTACAGTTCAGTCAGTGCACTTGACTTTGCCTCATGAGTTTCGGGGACGCTCGGACTGTGAGTGCCAGGATTTGCGGCTCGGCAGACTTGGTGTCCCCGAGACCTGCCAGGATTGCGGATCAGGCTGACTACGGTCCCCTGCATCCTGCCAGAGCGACTCAAGCTGACTTGGTGTCATCGAGGAATCTGCCGGCAGATCAGGCTGATCATAGTCCCCTGATTTCGCCAGTTTGCGGCTCGGGTAGACTGCGTGGCGCCCGAGACCTGCCAGGGGAATTGACGGATATGACAGGGGTACAAATAGGTGGTATTTTTCACAGGATTTTGAGTTTTCTTTTATCTAATTATGACCATCAGTTATTTTATACCAGCTTCTCTGATTTTTCAGGCATTGATATCTTTGTATTTGATCAGTTATGCAAGTATATTCATCAGCATACTTATTCATGTTTATTAAATTCCTTATATTGAAATATAGTTAAATTATCGATTTATATCCTTAGTTATTTCAAAACGGGGGTTATTATGTTTATAAACTAGTTTGAGAACATTCTTGTTGTCCACTCACATTTTCATCTTGTTTTTCGCCCCCGGGCCGTAGAAGTGCGCATGATCCACCACCTGGTCATTCTGAGCTTCCGCCCCACCAAGTAAGGTAGAAGTACGTGAAAAAGTCCTTGAAACCTTGTAAACTTTAGAAATGCTCTGATATCTAGTTTTAGTGGAAAACTGAAGCTGACAAATATTTGGCTATCATATTCTGGCAGTTGGTGTGGATATATATATATATGATTGTTTAACAGGTGGAAAAATTTGGGTTTGGTTAAAATACAGGGGAGACTCTGCCGAATTTTCGGCAGAAGTCTAAGGGAAAATTTAAAAAGAATTGAAACAAGAAGGGTAAAAAGGTCCTTTGTGCCCGACATTCACCAGGTGTCGGACACGCACAAGACTTGGCTCGAATTCTAAAGTGGAAAAATGGGTCGGGTCCTGTCAAAATCAGTGTCCTAGTGCTTCATTATCTTTGTTTTCATCTTTTACATTATTTACTTAATCTCAATTTATTTTACTTGCTTAATTACATTTGCTTCATCTTAATCCTCTTATCATTTAATTCAAATATAATTAGGAATAAATCACTCTAGTATTTAATAGGTTGACTTGATCCCTGTTGGAACGACACTTTATTTACCACTATATTAATTTGAGCGATATTATCCACTTGCAATTAATCACATCAATATTTCATGAATCTGCTAGGTGTTGACATCATCCACTTTTAGAGGTATAATTTTATTCCACTTACAGGTTCTTTTTCCCTTCTCTGTGTTGAAGTGGTATGTTCTACTTGCTTTCCTTTTTGTTCTTTGGTTTGAAGTGCTCGCTTGTTTCTGCTTGGTCTTTTTTTTTTCCTCGACACCTGACAATTAAGAAAACCACATAAGAAAATTGTAAAGTGTTGAGGCCCAAAAAGTCACGAGAAGCCCGAAGACCTTTAAAGCCCAATGTAACATATAATGTTGGTCATGCGTTAATCCAATCTATATTTTGGGAATTAATTCATTAAATAAATATAGAAATAATGTGTATGCCATGCCAAGCCAATAATACAATTTTCATATGTCAATCACCTACCAAGCTCACATGAACCCAAGTTATGTGGTTTATGGGATTGCACGGGGGATTATGGTATGGAAGGTTACAAAGGTTCACAAGGCCCTCGGAAGCTCTTGGATAATGGAGACTTTGGGCTAGCTACTTTGGAGCACCAAAGTCCAAGCCTATTACTTGGAGTTCTCCAATGTGGGTGAGCAAATGAGATATTCTTCAAGCACTCCATTTTACCCATAGGAAATAGCCATTTTCCAGTGCCTACCTTTACCTGTTGGAAATAGGAATGTCCCAATGCTCCCTTTTACCTATTGGAAACAGACTAGCTCCAACACTTTCTTTTACCTATTGGAAACCAAAGAGAGCCTTCATCTTTTATAAATTGGGAGGCATTGCCTAGGCAAAACAACCCATCTTGGTTGCTATAAGCTTCTCAGCAACCATGAGAACTCACCCTTTCTTCAGTTGCTGCAAGCATTTCAATAGCCACCACAGTTATTCATGAGCCATCAACCACCATCTCTTGGTTGCTCAAGCACCTCAGCAACCATCAGACCACCTTGCTTCCGCATTTTGGCTGCTGCAAGCATTCCAGCGGCCATCCCAGCCATTCCTCAGCTATCACAACCATTTCTTCTACATTCTCACCAATTTAGTGGGTCATATTTGGGTCATGCTTGAAACGGGCTCAAGCCAAGCCCAGCCCATATCGGACCTTATTTTTTTATTCCGGCCTACCCCAAACTTTCTTGCCGTGCCAAGCACGGTCCACTAATATTCATGCTCGTGCCATGTTGGGCCTCCTTTAAACGAGTTGGGCTCGTGCCGTGCTGGGCTAACACGTCTCATTTGACACCTTGCTAATTTGAAGGTAATCATTCTCTTCAGTCCATGAAAAGTCTATGTTGTGGCGCTCAACTTTTGCAACTGCTCCGCCTTTAGTCCTTGTAATAATTTCCAATTAATTTTCAAATTTGGCATTATCCACCAATTTAGTTACACGCCTTCTTCCCAAGCAAATTGTTTAGTTGGTAGGCATGATCAATAATACCTCAATCACTTTTTCTTTTATAAAAAATAAAAAATAAAAAATAAATCTAATGAAATTCAATTCGGCAAAAAAAAAAAACAAACAAACAAAAAACCCTAAATCATTTTTGCAGGTTTTAGCCTTGAAGATTAATTAAAACATTATTATTATTATTATTATTATTATTATTATTAGATGGCGTAATTAAAAGATTATGAGTTCTCAAGGTAACAAACATATCCGAAAACACACTAGAAGAATATTAGGTTAGGCAATCAATAATCACTATTATTGTACCCCATCACTACATTAGTTGCAATTGTTTTAGGACTCTTAAGAAAAGTACTTAATTTTTAGTGTTCATATATTGCTAATTAATGCGATCCAAATGCATACAGCACAAAGTCATGATTCTGCCTAGTAGTGAAAATAAATACATAATTACATACAGACAGGATCATTTGATTTTCAATCCCATATTCTTACTTCAAGGGTCCAAGAAACCAAGCTAATGCGACTTCTGAAACATCACAATGTCGTCTGCTCTTTTACTAAAATGTTATCTCTTATTATTTTTTAGGATAAAATTATTAATATCGAACATTCCCAAATGGTCTTGGCTCCCTGATTGGTTAGTTATTGCAACCATAGTCTAAAATATCGATAATATTGACAAAATATTGAAGATATTATCATTTTCTCGAGTCACGGATATTTCGGAACGTATCCATACACATATCGTATAAATATTGATAATATCGACGATAATATCCAAAAATATCGATATTGATAATTTCGCTCACACTTCAGCAATATTTTGTCAAAATAACGCTATAATATTGAAAATATTGACGTAATGGAAAAAATGAAAAAAAAAAAACACAAAGCACACACACAAAGGGGATTCGAACTCCTGCCATTTCACTCTTCCAACGCCTTAGCCACCATGTTGCTTATGTTTTTGTGACAATACACAAAGGGGAACTCTATGTGGTATTAAGTCACTCATGTATCTTACCATGCGATGTATAAAGTGTAAAATATTGCAGTAAATCATTATATATAAATGATTATGGTGCGTTTAATTTTCTCTCATTAATTACTACAATATTTTCTACACTTACAGTGTTTGTCAGCTCATTATATAATCAAATTAAATCAGTTAAACCCATCATGCAATGCATTTCCTTTTAATTTTTTGTGATAAACTAATAAATAATTGGCTAAATAAACATCCTCCAAAGTTTCAATAAAAATTTCCAAGTTTTGCTTGCAATTTCTGTTGTTTTTATTCAATTTTTATCAATATTGACAATATCCTAATATTTCCATCGAAATTTCCGTGTTTCTAGACTACCGATATTTCTGATACCATTGATATTTTAAAACTTGCCCGAAACTCACCTGTTTATTAAGCTGGTCATAACGGGTTAACCCGAAATTTACCCAATTATTAATCGTGCTGGTTCAGGTCGTGTATTTTCTGTGCGAGTTTCGAGTCATGTAATGGGTCATATCGAAAATTGTCACCCCTACATTAATCTCAACATTTCTCTCCTCTTTAACAGTTTGCATGAAGCTATCAACATGCATTGTTAGGTTAACCCTAAACTTGTCCATATATCTCTTCACGAACCAAAGACCTCTACAATTCCTGTTTTCCCTTCATATCCTGCTGTTGGAAATATGAATGCTAAATTGCTACAAAATAAATAAAATAAATACTGCACATAAAACAGATTTTTACAAAAGGAGAATTGAATTAGATGAACTTTAATTGAGTGAGGCAAGTGTTGGACACTCTGACCTTAAGATGAATTATGCCCCACACTGATGCTTATGGTTCACTAGCGTTTGACTCCCCTCTTTATGAAAGAAGCACTGCTATTAACAAGGAATTTTGAACCAAATTATGCGGGAACCTCTCTTTATGAAAACTCTAATGCTCTCTATATATGAAGTATGTATGTATAGAATTAATTGAATGAATAAAAGTGAAGGAGGATTGCTCTATTTATAGATGATGAAATACCTTTTCCAAAAAGGTATCCCAATTTGAAAAGGCAAACAATGCATCCCTAGATCTCTGATTGGGTTCCAGAGACATGAAGAGTTGTCACCCCCCTATTGAAGATATGCCATTATAATAACTCAAAGATCATGTCTTTAACCTAATGAATTTTATTAATTTTCATTCAAACGGAAAATTAATATTAAATAAATAATACTAAATTCCTCACAATCCCCACATGAATGGAAATTAACTTCAACAATATGCAAATGATGATGCAGACTTAGAGAGAGTTCCAATTAGAAGAATATAGCATATGGATATGTAGCTTTTGGCTTTGAACCTTCCGTAGTGAAGTACTATCGGATTCATTTGGCTAATCAGTGAACGTGATGTCTTGAACTGTTCAGCTATTCGTGAAAACCCAGACAGTAATACTCACACAATACCCTTCTAAACATATTTGGTTCGATCAGTTGTGCTCGTTTTGGCCTTGAGCAACTTCTAGTTTCATAAGTGTTTTAGAGAATTTAGCTCTAAAAATTCTCATGGAAACGGCCACATTTCACACTCATATAGGTGAGTTCCTATTCGTAAAATTCTCTCTTATCTTACTTGGATAATCAAGGTGTAGGAATCATTAAAAGCATAGCTTAACCTAAACACATGTCATACAATGTCGTATCATCATAGGATATGGGTAGGAGAGTATATCTCCGCAATGTTATTTTTGAGTTATCATAATTTAGTTGTCCCTTTTGAACCTAGATCTTGGGATCTTCAGTCAACTAGGTTGGGTTTCCACTATGAACACTCATTTGACATGGGCTTTTCCCCTCGATGATCTATAAACTTGCTCTTTGTTCAAACCTTTAGTAAACGGATCCGCCAAATTATCTCTTGACTTTATGTAGTCAATGGTAATTATACCACTGGAGAGCAGTTGCTTAACGGTGTTGCGTCTTCAACGTATATGTCGAGACTTGCCGTTGTACATATTGTTTTGTACCCTTGCAATTATAGATTGACTATCACAATGTATACATATAGCATGCACATGTTTTGGCCAACATGGAATATCTTCTAAGAAATTACGTAGCCATTCGGCTTCCTCACCAGCTTTATCTAATGCTATGAACTCAGATTCCATAATAGATATGACTATAACAGTTTGCTTCGTAGATCTCGATGATATAGGTGCACCTCCAATTGTAAAGACATATCCACTTGTAGAATTCGAGTCTTTAGTATCAGATATCCAATTAGCATCACTATATCCTTCAAGTATAGTTGGATATCTTGTATAATGAGACTACTTAATCTATTAATATCACAACATTTTTTATGTATCTTAAATATCTTAGAACTCTTACTATAGCTTTCCAATGATCCCTTCTAGGATTACTAGTATGTCTACTTAATCTATTAATAGAGTAAGCTATATCAGGCCTTGTGCAATTTGTAAGATACATGAGACTGCCAATGATACGAGCATATTCTATTTGTGATACACCGTGACCTATATTCTTCGCAAGATCAAGACTTGGATCATAAGGTGTTCTTACTGGACTAGTATCATACTTGCTAAAATTTTCAAGTATTTTCTCAATATAATGTGATTGGGATAAAACTAGTCCATAAGATGTTCTAGAAATTTTAATCCCTAAAATCACATCTGCTACTCCCAAATCTTTCATGTCAAAATTATTGGTCAACATTTTCTTGGTAAATTTAATCATTCTGATATTACTACCAATAATTAACATATCATCAACATAAAGACAAACAATGACAAAACCATCTTGGGTGCTTTTCGTATAAACACATTTATCACACTCATTGATCTTGAAACCATTTGACATTAGTGCATTGTCAGATTTCAGATACCATTGTTTTGGCGCTTGCTTTAACCCGTACAAAGACTTAACAAGCTTACAAACTTTCTTTTCTTTTCCAGGAACAATAAACCCTTCAAGTTGTTCCATATAAATTTCGTCACCTAAATCACCATTTAGAAAGGCCATTTTCACATCCATTTGATGTATATCAAGATTATGCAACGCTGCGATTGCAATTAACATTCTTATTGATGTTATTCTCGTAACTGGTGAATATGTGTCAAAGTAATCCAATCCTTCTCTTTGCTTATAACCTTTAACAACAAGCCTTGCCTTATATTTGTCAATTGATCCATTAGCTTTCATCTTCTTCTTAAAAATCCATTTACAACCCAACAGGAGGAAGATCCACAAGTTCCCAAGTGTGATTCTGCATGATGGATTCAACTTCGGCATTAACAGCCTCTTTCCATAAAGGAGCTTCAGGAGAAGTCATGGCTTCTTTGTAAGTTTGAGGCTCATTTTCTAACAAATAAGTTAGAAACTCAAGACCAAAGGATTTGGTTGTCTTAGCTCTCTCACTACGCCTGGGTTCATGTTCAGGTTTAGGTTCTGGTTCTGCAGTCTCTTGGTCTATATTTTCTTGATGACTTTCTTGGCTATCGCTATTAACAGTATCATAGGTTCTTTGAAGTGTGTTTCTTTCTTGTGCATCCTTATAAGGAAATACATTTTCAAAGAAAGATGCATTCCTGATTCAATAATCGTATTCACATGTACATCTAATATATAAGATTTGTGTACAAGGAAACGATATGCACTACTGTTAATGGCATAACTGATAAAGATACAGTCAATAGTTTTGGGTCCTATCTTAACCTTTTTAGGGTTTGGAACCGCAACTTTTGCTAGACACCCCCATACTTTCAAGTATTTATATGAAGGCTTGTGACCTTTCCATAACTCATAAGGTGTCTCGTCTAACTTTTTATGAGGTAATTTGTTGAGAATGTAATTAGCAGAAAGTAAAGCTCCCCCCCCCCCAAAATTCTGGGGTGCTCCAGAACTTACTACAAAGCATTCATCATTTCTTTTAAAGTACAGTTTTTGCGTTCATCAATACCATTTTGCTGAGGTGAGTATGGAGCAGTAGTTTGGTAAACAATTCCGTGTTGGGAACAAAACTCACCAAAAGGTGATTCATATTCACCACCTCTATCACTTCTTAATATCTTTATTTTCCTGCTTAGTTGATTCTCAACTTTACTTTTATAATGTTTGAACATTTCTATGGCCTCATCTTTGCTTCTTAGCAAATATACTTGACAATATCTTGTACAATCATCAAAAAAAGTAATAAAATACTTTTTACCACTTCTAGTTTGTACAAATTTCAAGTCACCAATATCATTGTGAATTAATTCTAGAGGTTCTGTACGTCTTTCTATAGACTGGAATGATGATCTAGTTAGTTTTGCTTCAACACAAGTTTCAATTTATTATGGAAATCAATATGGAACTTAGGTATTAGTTCCATGTTAATTAATTGATGCAATTTGTCATAATTAACATGCCCTAATCTTCCATGCCATAAATCAGATGACTCAAGCATATAAGCAGAACTAACTTTATTATTATTAACTTTGTGTACAACAGTCATTACATTCATCTTGAAGAGTCCATCAGTAAGGTACCCTTTCCTCACATACATTCCATGCTTAGTAAGTACAAACTTATCAGACTTAAAGACTAACTTGAACCCATTCTTGCTAAGCAGTGATCCAGAAACCAAGTTCTTCCGGATCTCAGGGACGTGAAGTACATTATTGAGAGTGACTTCCTTTCTAGATGTCATCTTTAGAACTATTTTCCCTTGGCCATGAATTTTGGAGGTGAAGGAGTTTCCCATGAATAAAGGCTCTCCTTGATCATTTGCTTCATATGTAGAAAACATCTTCCTTTCAGAACATATGTGGCATGTAGCTCCAGTATCCACCCACCATTCCTTGGTGTTACCCACCAAGTTAACTTCAGACACGACTGCAGAAAGATTAATATTTGACAAATCAGTTGAAAGCTTGTCTTCTTCAGTCATGTGTACCTCAGTCTTACCCTTTTTCTTTTGGTTGCCTTGTCCATTTCTACTTCGGCAATCCACATCTCGATGCCCTTACTTGTTGCAATTGAAACACTTTCCCTTAAACTCCTTGGACTTCTTAGAGTTCCCTTGACTTGAGCCTTCGCTCTTGACTCTTTTTTCACTATGTTAGCCTTGGCTTCCATTATGGATCCAGACTTTTTGTCAGCACGACGATTTTCCTCTTTGATCCTTAGCCTGACTATCAAATCCTCAAGTCCCATCTCCTTACGCTCATGCTTAAGGTAGTTTTTGAAATCCTTCCAAGAGGGTGGTAATTTTTCAATGACAGCAACCACTTGGAAAGACGCACTTAGTTCCATCTTTTTTGCATGTATCTCATGCAGAATGAGTTGGAGTTCTTGGACTTGACTTGTGACAGTCTTGGAGTCTACCATCTTGTAGTCAAGAAACCGACCGGCAATAAATTTCTTCATTCTTGCATCTTCGGTCCAATATTTCTTGTCTAGTGACTCCCATAAAGCCTTGACCGTCTTAATTGGACTATACACATTGTATAGTGCATCACTTGAACCATTTAGGATGTAGTTTCTGCAAAGGAAGTCGGACTGGTTCCATGCATCAGAAGCAGCCACTGTTTCTGTTGTATCACCAGGTGCAGGAGGATCTACTTTCAGGATATAAGCCAAATTCAATGTGGTGATGTAGAACAACATCTTCTGTTGCCATCTCTTAAAATCCATCCCATTAAATTTTTCAGGCTTCTTTACATGATAATGGGATGAAGGCAACACAACAGCAGGTGCACTGGTCTTTACAGATTGACCCACTTTCTGTATCTCATTCGACATTTTCCTTAATTGAATGAACAATCTCAATGTCAATAAACAAATATTTTGGCAGTCTTTAATTAGATAAATAATGGTACGCAACAGTGCATTACAACAAAATGATAACTAATAATACAAAACCTATATAAAATTATAGCAAATACAATTTGACAATTATGTAAAATGCTATATCCAAAAGTACAATAAAAATTAATGTATGCAAACCAATATAATTTAAATTAATAAATAGAAAAAATAAATAATGAACGATACAAACAACTGGGACTGAAATTCTATTTGCAAGTATCCCTGTCTAACAACAATCAGACGTGTGTGGCAATTTAAATAGTGTAGGTTCCAATCAAAACAGTAAACCTAATAGTGTCAGATCAATGCAACTTTAAATTATAGATAAGACACAAGGAAAAGAAAGCCAACTAAAAAGGGAAAACAATTAAAAGATGATTACTGTTTGTTTGCAGCATTAATTTCAATGGCAATTAAAGGAAATCAACTAAGTATGTTAGATGTTTGACTTTAATCTTAAAGCAGTAAACTATTTTATGCATCAAATTCAAACCGTTTGCACCTTTTCATTTAAATGCACAAACACAGATTATGTATATAGCAATTAACACAGATAATGTATATAGCAATAACACAGATTAATTCGTCTTAAGATTGTTGGAAATATGAGTGCTAAATTGCTATAAAATAAACAAAATAAATACTGCACATAAAACAGATTTTTACAAAAGGATAATTGAATTAGAAAAACCTTATATAATTAAGTCGAGGCAAGTGTTGGACACTCTGACCTTAAGACGAATTACGCCCTACACTGGTGCTTATGGTTCACTAGCGTTCGACTCCCCTCCTTATGAAAGAAGCACTGCAATTCACAAGGAACTTTGAACCAAATTATGCAGGAACCTCTCTTTATGAAAACTCTAATGCTCTCTATATATGGAAGTATGTATTTATAGAATTAATTGAAAGAATAAAACTGCAGGAGGATTGCTCTATTTATAGATAATGAAATACCCTTTCCAAAAAGGTATCCCAATCTGAAAAGGCAAACAATGCATCCTTAGGTCTCTGATTGGGTTCCAGACACATGAAGAGTTGTTATCCCCCAATTGAAGATGTGCCATTATAATAACCCAGAGGTCATGTCTTTAACCCAATGGATTTTATTAATTTCCATTCAAATAGAAAATTAATAATAAATAAATAATAATAAATTCCTCACACCTGCCACATGTATGAACTCCCTTTGACTTGCATTGAGTCTTCATTATACATCTTAGATGCATAAATTCTCCAACTGCAGTTGTTGAAACACTTTGCACTGACTAGCCTTTTCTCATTCTTTGTAAAATTGATTAATGGTGCCCCATGCTTAATTGAATGTGAACACACTGCCTCTCTAAACTCAAATGCATTATTGAATTTTAGCTATTTCTCAAAAGGTGAGACATCCATGTGCACAGCTGCATTAAACTTAAGGGAAATTCTTCTCAGAGTAATTTCAAAGTTGAAATCATCTGAGTGCACACTATTAAGACCATTGGATCCTTCTATTGCATCTTCAATACCAACACCATCCACGTCTCTAGGATCAACCTCAGTGAAAGCCTCATGCTCACTTGGTCTTTCTTATTCATGGTGTCCTATTTCAGCTGCTGCAACCAATGGATCATAAACATCATCGCCTATCCCAATGTTCTCATTCTCATCCTCATCTAGACTATAATCCTTGTCAACAAAGTCAGTGTCATCCTCATCAACATCTTCTGTTGCAATATATTCACCTTCAACTTCACCATCTTCACCTTCAACTTCACCACATTCACCTTCATTATCACCATCTTCATGTATGTTGTCCTCAACTCCATTATCTTCATCACCATCATTGTAGTTTTCTTTTGCTGCAGAAAACTGCTCCTTATTTCTCAAACCTACATCCCCCTCATTAGAAGCATGGACACCACCATTAAGAGTGTGATCATTAATTGTCCTTCTGAATGAAATATTGCTAACACACATGCTCTTCCTCTATCGCTTTAATCACCTTTGGTTTGCCTTCATTTAACCTATATAACATCTTCATCTTCAATGCGCAATTTTTTAGACTCACGTGTTCTAGGTACATGTCTATTTCTCTAGTTCCTAGAATGTACTTGCCCATTTGTACCACTTCTTCATTAGTTTGCAATAGTTGTAACCCATTGAAATAGTCCTTGTCAGGTTCCTTGTAATAGTGCAGTGTGCAGCCATCATAACCCAATGTCTCCACCATTCCATCTATCTCAAATAAAGATAATGCCTCCTTATCAACATAATCAAACCAGGTCACATAGCCATCCTTATAGCAATCTTCAAACCATTTCCCACCATGATGCATTCGAATTGTAAAGAGTTCATCTTCATATGCAAACATATAAAAACATTTGAAACTCAACACACCAACCCTAAATATGTGACATTTTAGACTAAATGCCAACAATCACAAAATGGAACCCAAAAAAATTATCAATTAGGGCCACAATACAACCAAAAAACATATAGGGGACCATTGATAAAATCAAATAGTCAACCAACCTAGGACAAAACTCTCTTCTTTGTATTTTCTCTCCTCCTCCACTCTCCCTATCAGCTATCCATTTTCCTCTGTTTTTAATATTTTTTCAAAAGTTGTTTGAATAAATGTTTGTGTGAAGGAAAATGTGTGGAACTGCTTATGCAAGGGATTATTTTGCAACATACACATAGGGAGAGGGTGGGGTTGGGCGTGGGTTGTGGGTGGGGATGGGGTCGTCGGGTTGTGGACAAGAACAAAAAATAGAGGGAGAGGGAGAGAACACGGAGGAGAGAGGGGGAGCAGAGGGGGAGAGAAAATAGAGGGAGAGAGGGAAAGGGAAAGAAAAAGAGGCTAGAGGGAGGAGAAAAAGGACAATGAGGGAGAGAAAGGGGGCATAAGGTGGAGAGAGAGAGGGCAGAGAAGGGGAGATATGGAGTGGGAGAAGTGGGAAGTTGCAGAAAAATAAATTTTTTTTTTATTTTTTATGTGGGCTCTACTTATCTTCTACTCCAGACACTTAATATAATTTCTAACTGCAGGCAAGGTCTAAAATATCGATGGTATCGAAACAGTCCTGATCTTTTGGACTACAGGGATCCAAGAGATTTGTGATCACTTACTATTGTATGTAAATTCAACGGTTCACTCACTCTTGCACTCCTTTTAAATTTTTTTTTTGAACCATTGGATTAATATCCAACGGTGGGTGACCACAATCTCTTGGACTCCTGTGGTCCAAGAGATTGGGACTGAGTATCGAAAATATCGATAGTTCAAAAAAATGGAAATTTCAATAGAAATATCGGGATATTGTCGATATTGATAAAAATTGAATAAAAACCACGGAAATTGTAAGAAAAACTTGGAAATTTTTATTGAAACTTTGGAGGATGTTTCTTTAGTCAATTATCTATTAGTTTATCACAAATTTTTTGAAGGAAATGCATTGTTTAACTAATTTAAGTTGATTATATAGTGAGCTGACAAACACTGTGAGTGTAGAAAATATGTAATAATTAATTAAAGAAAATTAAACACACCATAATCATTTATATATAAGGATTTATTACAATATTTTACACTTTATATGTTGTATGGTAATATACATAATTGACTTACCACATAGAGTTCCCCTTTGCGTATTATCACAAAAACATAAGCAACATGGTGATTAAGGCGTTGAAAGAGTGAAATGGCAGGGGTTCGAATCCCTTTTGCGTGTGTGCTTTGTGTTTTTTTTCCATTACATCAATATTTCGATATTATAGAGATATTTTGACAAAATATTACTAAAGTGTGAGCCAAATTATCGACATTGATATTTTCTGATATTATCGATTTTAGATGATATGTACATGGATACGTTCCAAAATATTCGTGACTTGAAAAAATGATAATATCCTCGATATTTCGTTGATATTATCGATATTTTAGACTATGACTACAGAAACCATTTGTGATATAAGACCATAATGTTAAGGACTATTAATGTAATAAAAATAAAATAAAATAAAAAACCTAAAGTACCATTTGACAATTTCATAAACTTAAAAGACCATTTGTAATAAAAAGCCATGAGAATATACAGGAAATTGGGACAATGTTTCACTTGATTATCAAATGCCACGTGGATAAAAGCCCATCCTGCTGTTCAAAATTTATGAACTCAACTCATCTTTATCTTTGGACCCAAAAAAAAAAAAAAAAACTCATATTTTTCTTTAATTTTTGTCTTTTCGTTGAGAAACAAAGCTTTCTGTTTCTGAGCAGAACCTCCACACTCCCTCCTCTTCCAGTTAAGATGATAGCCTAGGGTAAGCCACCCTAGTTCACTCCCTCCATCTCATTGAATTTGTTGTTGTTATTTTTCTGTAGTTTATGGCAACACCCGTTTCATGTTGCAAGACATTATTTCAACCATTGGTTGGGTTTTATCTTGATAGAATTTCGAAGTTCTCAACTTCTTAGCTCTACTGGTTTTTTTCTGTGTTAATTTTGGTTTGGTACCTAACATCATTCCTATTTCTACTTTCTAATTCTTGGGTGGATACCTTGAATTTTTTTCCTGATTTTCTTTTTGGGTTTTATATGCTTGCAGCAATGAATCTCAATTTTTTAAGGGTTATTTCTATTCGTACTTTTTAGGTTTATGCTTTGTCTTTCTTCATGTTTGGTTAATCTTTCAAATTCTTTGGCATATTTGAGTATATAAGCACAATAAACCCTTTCTATGGGAGGGTTTATGCTGTGCTTTTTATTCTTTTATCTCTGGTTATGTTGGGATGAAGTAATAGTTTGTCTGGAGGGTAATACGAATGTCTCTGTGTTGTTCTGCCTCTTGCAGAATCTCTGCATATTTAGTTAAACAACTGCAGCAGAATCCGTGTCGTTGGTAGACTCGGACTCTGACGATTCTTCTTCGGTCCCAGAACCCATTTCAGAAAGAACTCCCAGTTCCTCCCGCATGTCAGTTTCAATCAACTCCTTAGATATCGGGCTAGCTGATCCCCACTCCTCCTTAGAGCATCTGAGTATGGCTTCGTGAATGCTTTTGGTTTTCTCGCGCGCGCTTTGACATCGTTCTCCCCCTTAGCCCCAAATTTTGACGGAGTACAACGTTTAAAGCCCCTGCCTGAATTATTGCCTGGCCACAATTTCTTAAGAAATTTGGAGTCAGAACCCGGTTCGAGATTTTTCATCTGACAAACCCAGTTGTTCTCTTCTCTCAGCCTCCTATCCAGTTTAAGTCGTCACCAGGTGCAACGAAGGTGATACTGTCACTGAGTCAGCCATACTTTATGATTCCCCATGTTCTTCAAGACCCTTTACCAAACTATTTGTTATCCTTCTTTTAGTTCAATCAAGAGTGATAATTTTTTCTGCGGGGAAAATTTTTATTGTCTTAGTTGTGTTTACAAGTGTAAGTAATTCCTGTAACGTATGTTGCTGGGATTCCTTTATTCTCTTTTTAATAGAGGTTTGACTGTTATATGTTGTAGTTTAAGTTCATTGCGTGATAATCATTTCATTTTCTGTTCTTGAACTACCCCTGCTCGAGGTGATGCATATTGATAATGCTATTGGTTTTATGCAGGACTTTGTTCTGGAATCATTTATTTGGGATAAGGTGCTTGAGCTGAGCACCTTGATAACCTTGGATATATAATGCTTCATTTGTTTCTATCAGAGCCCATCTGGAATGACAACGGAGATGACAATTCTGCCAAGATGAGAGTATCTCTCTTGAGTAATTTGGAATCTGTTATTTGGTCGGTCATGGCATCTGGAGGTCGATCAGAGGCTCGTCTGTGGCTTTGTAACACGATAGCTGGCATAAGTTCCATCAGTCGTCACCATCAGTGCGAGTTACTTACAAACTTGCTGAGATCTAAGCCACTGAAGAGGGGCTTCGCATCTCAGCTCCTAGAAATGATATTTGAGAATAGGCCACACAAGGCAGGGTCCATTATTGCCAAGAGAAGTTACATACTTAAGAAATTCTTTGAAGGCAAGTCAATTTTACATTTCATACATTCAGTTCATGTTTGAGTTAATTGTCCTCTTTTTCATTAACTTTAGTTTCTTGTATGTATTATTTTTACTATTGAATATCATCATTTTCCGTTTACTTTCTGTATCTCCAATAATGTTGATATTTATTCCTGTGTAATATTTAGTATGGATAAAGACTGCTGTGTTTATACCTGTTGGAAGATTGATAAATATGTTGATGTAGGATGGTGGGCTGGCCAACCTCCAATGATGTGGATGTTTTAGGAATTCTGATAATGACATCATTGTTGAAAATGCAGGAAATCCAACACGAATATCTCAATGGTTTTCTAGAACTGGCGGTGGATTGGGCCATGGACCTGGTGCTAAGGCATTGTCGCAATTTTCTTTTGTTAATCGAGATATTTGTTGGGAGGAGCTTGAGTGGAAGGGAAAACATGGGCAATCACCAGCAGTGGTTGCTACAAAGCCCCATTACTTTCTTGATTTGGATGTCCAGGAAACTGTGGAGAATTTCCTTGAAAATGTCCCTGAATTTTGGTTGTCCAATGAGCTTTCTGAGTCACTTAAAGATGGTGAAATTTTGTTCGTTGATAGAAAATTTTTTGTCGAATTTTTTGTTGATTTGATGTATAAAGAGGATTCAAGAGATGTATGGGAAGTCACAAGTGAGTATCTGAAGGAGGAATGTTTTTCTTCGTTGTGCAAACGCCTTCTTATTACTCTTGATGAGTGGGACTTATGTGATTTTCTTAACATGCTTCATAAGAATCTCAACCCTAGAATGGAGCTCAAGGATCCTATGGACTCAAGTTATTTGTTTGAGGTTATACTTTCTAAGTGCGGTGATTTTAGGTGCTTCGATCAGATATTACTGTTAAATGCAGTTTTTAATCATGGACGCCAGCTTTTACGACTTCTACGAGATGAAGAGGCCCACGAGGAAAAGGAAAAACTTGAAGACATTGTTTCGAAGATTTGCGGAATCCCAAACAATGACAGTAGCTTGGCCTCAATTATCAAAGATTGCTTTAAAATGAAGAATATAGAAGCATTTAAATTGCTGGGGCTTCAGTCATGGGTTATCTATTACAGTTTAGCAGAAAAATGCCAGACTCCCGAGTCTTGGGAATTATTATTTATGCATAATGAAATAAGTTTCCGAAAATCAGATAGATATTTATTTCTAGATAATCATGGAGTGTTGGAAGGTGGTGTTTCTGATTTGGATCATAGAGCATCCAAAACAGTTAAGCACAGGAAAAAACATAGTAGAAGGAAAAGAAAAAGGGACATCAATCATGATGACAGCGACAATGAGTTGCTGGATTTGGGAACCACAAAAAATAGGCTGGATTTGCAATCTAATGTTGGAAGTTGGTTGCTCTCAATTGATGAGTATTCTGCATCATGGAACAGTGTAAGTTTCTCCTAGACTCTACTTATGTGCTCTATAAATCATTTTGACCTCATTACATTTTACCGCAATTGCCTTTTACCCATGCACTTGTTTGAACTCTTCTACTATGGATGCTACTATTTCTTTTAATGTTGTCATACCCAAATAGAATCTTTTGGTAAGCTCTTTTCTGGAGTAAACATGCGTAGTGTAGAACCAAGCTTACAGTAGGCCATGATCTGTATAATTGTACTTGAAAACATGTCAAGGAAATAAATTCATTGAACTCCACGGTGTGTTTAGGAGGATCTGGAACTTGATATCAATTGCTTAGTCAACTGGTTTAATTTCCGTCATTCATGATTTCATATTGTAGATCAGTGACTTTGTCTTTTCACCGATGGTTGAGATCAAACCTTTGCATAATTTGATATAAGCTGAGTGGGTAAAGTGTTGCACTAATATAGTACTTGTTATATTAGTTCATTTTATATTTTTATTTTGTCCATAACAAAATTCACCCCTGAACTGTGATCCAAATTTGTATTCAGTATCCAATCTTCGAAATCATCCAATATCAAACCCATCGATAATCGTTTAATTGTCAAGCTTCTGCCACTTTGACTGTCTACTCAAATGTTATGCCCATACATGGCAGTGTGGCACCCACACTCTAGATGATGTGCAGATCTGAGCTATAGAAACTTTCAGTTTTTTGGTAAAACCTTCCCGCCCAAACATTGCATGCTTGGCCCGTGTGACCTTTGATAAGGCCCATTGCCAAGAGAGAGTAAATTAGAGTGACCACTACCAGTGTACAACATTTGGGCGGAAAAGTTTTTGTGGAAACCTGAAAATGCCTTAGCTCGTGTCTCAGATGATGTCCACGTCATCTAGAACTTCAGTCCCACACTAGCAGAACGCACACAAGGTTTGACCTGACAGTCAAAGTGACAGTAGGTTGACCTTCAAAAAGTTTCCGAACTTTGGGTTTGACATTGAAAGATTTTGAAAATTGGGTACTAAATGGAAATTTGCCTCATAATTCAGTGGTTTATTTTATAATTGATCCATTTTTATTATCCATGGGCAATGGTCGTAATCAGTTTAGCTTTGATTTTCCTATTTTCTTTTCTGTTTCTTGTTTTGAATTAATTGAGCAGTCCTTTAAACTTGATCTCGTTTGAACTTAAAAATTGGGACGTCCTTCTAACTTACATGTCATTTGTAGTGGAGTTAGAGGATGAAGGATGTTTTCTTGCTATCCTAATCTTTTTTCTGTTTTGTAGGAGGATTTACCCGAATATCTTTCCAAGTATTGCTTATCTACATGGATGAAGTGGGTGTTTGCACAATGGGGTCAGTAAGCTTCATTGGGCACATAGAATTGTTCATTTTACTCTTCAAAGCCTGGACAGCTATCAATGTAAGGATTTGAGATTCAATTCAATATCTTTCTGTTTGGGTTGTTTTCCCACATCCTTTCATTTTGGAAACGTGCTCCCAAATTTTTTTTTTCCTGTTTTGGAGTAAATTAAAATAAACTTGTGTTTAAGTGGGTGGGAAACATTATCTTCCGTGTCAGTAAATAAAAAAGACATGGTTTGCATGCTTGGATGGCATATTTCAACCATATTTTCAACCCACAGACCAGACAGCAAGAAGCACACCCTTCTTCCTTTGTTTCATTAAATGTGTTGAAAGAATAGCCTTCTCTCTCTCTCTCTCTCTTTGATGCAATAATCTTATGGTTGGGGATTTGAGGGCGGTGTTAATAAAACGAAGATACCATGAAGAGCAAGAGAAAAGTTGTGATTTTTTTCCTTTTAGAGTAAATGCCAATGCCATGGAGCTGATGAGCTAGTGGGGCAGTACCAGTTTGAGGATTGGAGTTTTGCTTTGGTTGTGTTTTTAGATTTGTTTCTTGCATTGGTGATTTGGGATTCATTACTGAGTGTGTTGAATTCAGTGTAGAGATTGAATTCGACGGAAGAGGTGGGTGATGTTTGGATTTCTTTATTCCCGAAGTAATATAGTGTCAAAACGTTTGATTAGATCATCACAAACTTTCTTTTCATGGTGGTAAACATTTCTGGATTCAGTATGTTTGCACTCCAACCAACAGTTGAGATAGGGGACCCTCAGTATTTTTACATATTGTGCATCCCTAATACTTCTTTTGTCATCAGTATGCTCTATAGGGTTATTGATTTATAATGTTAGTAACAGGAGGTTCTCATGCATAATTCATGTAGAAGAGTATTTAATAGATGTTAGTAACAAAAGGTTCTCTTTGACACTAATTCATAGTTTAACGTTGACATTGTTCAAGTTAAAATTCAGGGACTAAATTGAGATTCTAGTAATTGAGGGTTGTTAATGCAATTTAGTCCTTTTTTTCCCTTTAATTTTATGGGACTTAACAATTTCTCTCTCCTTTGTAGATTTGTGCCTTTTCGTCTTCCATTCTTCTTCTTTTGGCAAAATGTATCTCATATTCCTACATTTTAATTTTTTATTATATACTCTAGGGAATGGGTTATATGGCATTCACTGTGAAGCTAATTTAAATTTTAAAACATATGTTTGCAATAATTGCCCCTTAAGCATGGTGCTTGATGGCTTTGCATTAAGAGGCTTTATATTTGTTTCTTATTGTGTATATTGCTACCTTTCTCTGACATGTATACTTGTATAATTTCAGGTGATAAATGAACATCGAAATATTCTGTTCTACAGTCCCTTGATGCTTATAAGAATGAATTTAGCACTGATCCTAAGTATATAAAATCATTCTATTTGGTGCTGCCATCACCAATACTATGATGCTCATTTTTGTGCAAGATTCTTATTGAAAGTGCTATCCCGAACAAGCATAATGTCCTCTTGAATTCTTAACGGTGAAACAACCTCCGGCCAATGCCGTCTTGTCTTCAAGTCGTAGTTAACAGTCTGTAGTTAATGGTACCCGAGTCAATGGCCAACGTCATCATCTCCATGTGGTTTCCACAAGGTTATGCGCATTTAACAAGAAATACTGGTACTGGAGTAAAAGATGCAAAACATATGTCAGGACCATCTTTAGAAATGAAGTATTCGTGGTTTATCGTCTTAATGGTTTTATCGAAACTCTGGATTCTTTTTTCACTGATGAGAATTTTTCGCATGACATATTTGGATTATCAGTGTATGCGCTTTGAGCTACTGCCTTCGCAATTCTGGCTGAAGTCGTACTATCCGAGGATATTCGCTTGTCAGGTTATGACATATTTGGATTATCAGTGTATGCGCTTTGAGCTACTGCCTTCGCAATTCTGGCTGAAGTCGTACCATCCGAAGATATTTGCTTGTCAGGTTGGTCTTTATGCTTCTTAAAGACAATAGCCTGGTGTGAGTGCAAGTTGTGTTTCGCAGAAGAAATATATATATTTTGAAAAGGTGTTTCGTAGAAGAAATATTGTAATATGTTTCCATATCTCATATACCAGCCATACCATGACATGTATATGTTGGTATTGTACCTGGTGGATGAAGGCTTGTATAACATTTAGGGCTGCTTGTATTCATGTTCATCTGACTTTGACAAAACTTCAGATTGAAGACAAGAATCCAATCCTTATGGCGACAAACTTGAAAGAAGTTTCTACCGGCTTGTGGCAAGAAGTTATTCTTTCTGAGATTGAAGCAATACTGTCGACCTCTTAATTTACAGCACGGCTAGTTCCCATTCTTCTAAGAGAAGAAAGGAGAAAGTTGGTTAGCATCGTTCTTCAGATGGTAGCAAGGATGCAAAATTTAAGTCAACCTGTTATGAGAGGTTCGATGACTTTCTTTTCAAGTATTCATGATATTGGTGACTATAGTGACAGGCTTGTTTGAAGTTTGCATGCTTGCTATTATCTAAAGGGCAGTGTTTCCAAGCTCTCTCTTTTCTTATTTTAGTAGATCATAGACTTGTCCTTGCGCAGATCAGGAGATGGACAACCTGCCCATTTTTTTTCCCCCCAGAAAGTATAACTTTTTCTTAAATTAAAAAAAAAAATTTCAATCACGTAGAAACTCTTTTAGATGGAGATGGGCTCTTATCTGGAAGAAACCGTTTTGTCAAAGTTTAAAACGAGTGTATGATACAGTTTGCCCCCAATATGGTGTACAAGACTTCATCCACCAGTTGCACTATTCTCTTATGCATATACCCCAGTGGGTAGTGCGTGGGATATGTGAACTAAAGACGTGTATGATGTAAACACGAGATCTGATATATTTTACTGTTGTAAGCATGTAACATGCGTAATAATATTGATGTGTGTTCAGAGTATTGCTATTTCCACATATTTGTCCTTTAGATAGAAATGTTAATGATACGTGTTGGGTTTGGTTCGGTAACTGAACCGAAATGAAGGAATCGATGAACCTACCGACATGCATTGGTATAGGTGGGGTTGTTAAGTGAAACCATATGTCAATCTCTGTTGCGTCGACACAGATAAGGTGATACAGAGACACGGTGAAAAGGCAAATCTCAAGAAAAATAGGACACGGGGGTGTGGACAAGGTAATTGAAAATAATAATTGATAATAATACTTATCTATATTTAAAAAAGAACAAAATAGTGATGTTCATGCTCCAATTTCACAATACTATATACAAAACTTGGACTTAATGTCCGAGTGTCCAACACTTGGACTTAGTGGAGTGTCCGTGCAACATAGATGCCAACAATGGGTAGGAGAGCCCCTAAACAAAATAAAGGCCCGCAAAAATGAGGTGGACCATATTAGAAACCTTAGGTCTATCTAAAACCCATAACAGCCGCACAACTCTTCCATATTAGCCGAACAAGTGACGTTGCTACCGCCAACAATAGCGCCACCATGTCCCTCCCAATATCAACCTTAAAAGTAAAAGATGTTAGAAGTGGAGAAGAGAAGTCATGTGACATGATTTCGCTCAAGATGTGAGAAATGGGTTGGAGAGGGAGACAGAGAAGAAGAGGTCGGTTTTGGTAACCAATGATATTAAGTATCTAGAACCACAACCGATGTGGATATCAATATGTTCGTCACAACAACCGAAATCAATCATTGAGAAGAGGAGTGGTTCGGTTTTCTGACGGGTTCTTGCTAGAGAATTAGTTCATTGAAAGATATCAAATGAAAAATCTTATATGAAAGTTTTAATTACATGTCATACAAGATTTCACTATTGCAATAGCGTAAGATTAATCCTTAAACCTAAGGCACCATCATTGCCTTATCGAATTGCTTTGTCATTCCAACTGAATGGATTATCCAAAGACATTCTCTTTAGCTTGGATAACCATGACATGTTGCTAGACGTCACTCACAGTTTGTTGAAGTTTTTAGAACATTTTGTAACTCGGCCCTCATCATATTGAGAATTTAAAAGGATTTTTAATTAACAATTGATAAGAAAGAGTTCAAGTATCACCCACTACCTTCCTAATTAGAATCCAATAGATCGTACACCAAAAATCTTGTAATTTAGGTAGTTATAAAAGATGACTAAATCAACAGTTAGATCAATTAGTTTGATTAATTTATTACAGATAAAATTAATTAAAAAGTTAATTAATTATATTAATTCATAGAAAATGAAATGGCCCTTAAAATTCCGATTTGGGAATGGAGGCCCAATGGGCTTAGAGAAATTGGGTCTCTAATATAGTCAACGAGGTCAACTTGGACCAAGTGGCCCAAGTGACCTAATACCCACCCAAAAACCGGTCATGCTAGAGGAAGAGAGAGAAAAGGCTTCTAAAGTAGGATTAAGATGGTCCTACACTTATGCATAACACATCCAAACAAACAAAGCAAGGAATCTACCGTCATACACTTGTTTGAAACACATTCACACAAGCATCGAGGGGAATTTGCTAGTTATATACTTGTGGGAAACACCTTCCCACAAGCAAAGTAGGGATCTGATGGTCATACACTTGTGTGAAACACATGCACACAAACAGAGCAAGTATGTTGGTCATATACTTGTGTGAGACACATCACATATTCTCTAAACATATTGTAACCACTGCTAGGAAAGGGTAACTCATAATTTGGGTTAAAAGTTACTAGATTAAAATGAGTATACAGGTGTAATCATATAATCCAAATCAAGCCATTATATTTATAATTAAGGCTTTAGTGAATTCATGGTTGTATCTTAGTGCGTAAATGATGAAGATGCCCCCAAGATCAACTTGGGGTTCCAACCGACAAGTTCATCCTCTAACTTTCATAATTGAGTCGTAAACATTAACAACAACAAAACACAATGGTTGAGGGCGTTTCACCAAAAGTTACTATTAGAGATCACATGGGTCCTACATCAAAACAACAACTCCTGAAACTGACTTGGGTTTCTCAACATTAGATTTCCAATTTGTAAGTTCCAATATGCCAAAAACAATCTCAGAAGCACATCCTATTAACTCGGCCACGATCCAACGATCAGATCTTCGTAGGGGGCTCCTATGGACCTTGGATTCTAGATCCGTAAGTTCCTACCCGATCCTAGAAACACCCATACCAACATAGTAAGTGTTGGAGATCATACAATGGTTGGATCTTTGTAGATTTCACAAGCTAACGATGATCAATTAACGTAAATTGAGAATCATAGGTTTGCGATGTTGGACCTTGTGTTCTTGATCGTAACTTTTTTCGTTTGAACTTTGACTCGAGATCTGTTTGCGCCTATATGATGGTGCTATTGAGCTCTAGGCAATGGAAGCAAAGATTAAAACTTTGAGCTTAAAAACAAAATTTAACCCAAGTATCTTTAGGCCTAAATGAATAGAAGCACTTAGGCACCTCTACAAACTACTAGAGAGAGAGTAGAGAATTCTTTATACCTTTGAAGCACTACCTTCAGCAAAGCTCAAGTTTGATCACCCATGGAGGGCCTTGACCAAATAGTTCTCTAAAAGAGAGCCACCCAAATGTTTGGCCTCTAAATTCATACACACCAAAGAAAGAGGATGGATGAGGAGATGAAGAACCACAATGAGGTGGAGGTGGAGGTGCTAGTATTGTGGTGGCCGGCCATGGTGGAGGGGAGGGAGGAGCATGGTGTTGCCTCTTTAACCTCTCATCATCCAAAAACCCTAAGATGACTCAATCCTATAACTATGTTTTTATTAGCAAGGGCATTTTAAGTTGGGTCACCCATGACCCATATGAACATGGTGGCCGAATTTCCCTTGTTATTGGGCTTCTCCATTTAAGTTGTCATGCACATCTTATTTTATAAGTCCAATGGGCCTTGAACCTCTCAAACTAAGTTTACAAGTCCCGAGACCAATACAAATCTCGAGCTGTGATTATTTAATTAATCTCTATTAACTAATTAATCCTTGCTCATCATCTCCTAATTAATTTTCCATCTCTTACCTTTATGGATGTGCGATCCGTTAGTTTCTAATTGGTGAGTCAATGGGTGATTTGAACTCTTCCTTAATTGATTGTGAATTAAAACCCTTTTTTAATTATCCTCAGCGCTTCCACAAACCATGAGTGACCTCTAGCAACACGTCACGGTTACCCAAGTAAATATGGAATCATATGGAGAGACCTATTCGATTGGAATTACAATGTAATATGGTCATTCTCTAACTCAATGCTCTTGGTCACATCAATATAGCACTGAAAACATGTCAAGCCGCTAATATCAACTCCAAGCTTATATGACTCATACAAGTATGATTGGAATGACCATTCTTAATCATACCTAGTGCTTTAGTTGAAGACTCCTGAATCATATCGTTAGAGCATTCTCCTTCTTTACTTAAGGTAAAGATCCCTTATTGCACAGTCACCTGCCTCCATGGATTGATCATGAACCCCAACAATACTATAAAGTTATGCCCTAGAGAGAACTTAACTATTTAGTATGATCTAAGATCCACAACGCTTCCACAAGACAATTGTGGTGCCTCAAGTTGAGGACTAATTTACATTATTACAACTATGGAGATCTTGTTTGACATGTAAGTAAAACTTTCATACAAGATCTCTCGGTTGATCTCGTTCAGTGAATTGACTCTCTAGTGAGCACCTATATACTTATCTTAGTGTCTTTACACAAATGACTTGAGGCCAGTCATCTTCCTAAGTGAGCAGGTACAATGTATACAAATCTTTGCTGATTGTCAATCCCCGTGTTTAGGTTAAGTGGCTAGGCTAGTTTTGTTATTGTAGCGTGGTGTTTTCTTCGTTCTCCTCTTAGCTGATCTCAAGGACTATGTTTTCATATGAGGTTTCTTTGTCAGTGTTGAGATGATACGACGTGCTTGGGGGCTTTTTTATTTTATTTTCTTCCCTCGCCTGTTTGTAGGGTTAGTCTCTTTTTTGTGTTGTTCCTTGCAGATTTCTCTTCTTTCATCGCCAATTTCTATTGGAGGTGGCTGGATATGGTGTGCTTAGTGGATGTTTTCTTTCTTCTTAGCGTATTGTGTTCTTTGTCGGATGCTCTCGATGTCTTGTGGCTATGCAAAGGGCTATGATTTCATACCAGGACTCTTTTGGCAGTTGGATTGTGTTGTAGTGTTCTCGTCAGAGGTCTATGCGTCGGAGGTCTATGTGTCAGTTTGTTGTTTTATTTTATCTTGCCCTAGCATTGGTTTTGCGTGACTGGTTCAGATTATCTTGTTAGTCAATGACATGTGTGGTACTATTTCCTATAACGGGGTTTGTCCCTCAGGAAGGTTTTAACGAGGCCACTGTTTCGTGTTGTTCTACGTATGCTACTTTGATTCTATGAATGAATTCCATTTCTCCCAAAACAAAAAAAAAATTCTCTTAGAATACATTTAATTGAGTGTCATGTGGAGATTAGAAGGAAGCATATCCTAATAGAGAAAATCAAAGTAGAGGTTCTAGATCCGAAGTAAAAAAAGAAGTGAATAATCATATACCTTACCCACCATAACTCACTTTGCCTTTCTACTTTTTCTTTTCAACTTGGTGAAGTGGGATTTGAATTTAAAATCCCTTTAAAAAAAAAATCAAATAAAGAAGAGCTAGTTGGTAACCTAACTACGTCATGATCTCTCTACCAAAACAAATATTAGTGTTGAAATTTATGTTCTTGGAAACATGCATTTTCAGTGAAAGCAATATGAAAGAAATTTTACTAGTTTAAATCTAGAAAGTTGCAATGAAAATTTTCAGTGAAGGCAAAATATAAAACTGTCTCTTTGCCTTTGTATTTCTCATCACCACTCTTTATAATTTTAGAGGTGAAAAATAGGTTTTATTAGTAAACTGCCTGAATGGATATAATAAGGGTGCTTAAAAGATAATAGTTGGTGGTGCAGATGTGGGTTATGCGAGTTAGTCAGGGTAGTATGCAACAAGATGTCTCAAAGTTTCATTTATTTATTAAAATTCTAATGTGTTTTGACCATTATGCCGTCAATAATATATATTTTGAAATTGAATGGATCTTTTGTTTAGAGACAAATGAAGGAATTTGTCTTTATGCCACGACATAGAGCTTGACCCCCATGAGCTCGTAAAAGCAAATAGTTCGAAAACTAGAGTTAAAACAAAAAACTTATGCATCTTTGAACTCAAGGGTCATTTTCATTGATATAAATTTCATCAAAATCGGAGATTATTTGTTTTAAACCGATCGAGCTAAGTGGGCCCATCGGGCCTGGAGGCTTTTCGAGGCCCCTATTGAGTGCCAAAAACGCCCTAAAACGTTCATTGGACCCTTTGAGACTATTTTTGCGATCAATTTTAATAATTTATTATCTTTATCTAGGTGCCACAACTCCGCTACCATCAACAATGAACCTACTAAGGGTTGAGTTAGCTTCAGACCTTTATGAGTGGGTTTTATTTTAAATTTCATGTAACCGTCTCTTTTTAATAATATTTCGTATTATATTGATGATTTTCAAATTAACTGGATTTTATTATCGTTTCGGTGTAACAAAGGATTTATTTGACAATTGTTTACATTTACGTTTGATTATGGTTCTCTATGGAACCTTCATACAATATACTTTTTATTGTTGAGCTTAGATTCTTAAACTTTGAAACGACCTTGACTTTTGTTTAACCTTGTAAAATTTGTATATGCATATCTAGTTTGAGATAAGAAAGTGGTTTTGAAACCACCTTATGAGTACCCTCCTCAAGTTTAGCAGTTATAGTGATACTTAGGTCTTTGGACCCATTAGGTGCACAGAGGCTTTGGGACGTGTATGTTTATCCCCTTGGGAGCCATTTACGTGCGTACGACCAATTAGATCAATTAGCATATCCCCCCATCCTACATGTGTATCAAGATTACTCTGCATGTGTGTGGTTGGATAGCCCATTTGTGTCCCCAATTCTTCATCATGCACGTGCATCGAATTCACTCTCTGTGGTTGGTCTTCTCATTCCCTAGGTAGTAATGTTTTAAGCATGTCTATGAGCTTATGGATCGATAGTTATTATATACCGTGATTATTTCCATACTTTCAATTATGAGGTTGATGATATGACCTTTATCACATAATGTATCAATTGTTTTGTCTATATCTCTTTACGATCTTACTTAACGTTATTATCCTAGTTTGATTAGTTTTCGCTTTGTTCATAAAGGACTGTTTTTCAAAAGCATTTTAAATAGAAAAGGTTTTGAAAAAAAGTTTTTCCAAAAACATTATTTTTTCTCCACTCACTACATTTATCTCACATAGGGTTGGGCTAGGTGTGGTTTGGTTCAGGTTTACCCTAAAATTGTCCACCGAATTGACATCCTCATCAGAAGAGATTTCTTGAACTGACGTCGAACCACCACCTTAAAACATCGACGCCCTCAGTTAATCGAAACGATTGGCTCGGTGTGGATTGGTTGCAGTTTTCAAGCCAAGGTGAGGCAACAGGTGAGGAGACTTGTTTGTGAGCGAGGTGGCAAGGTTTGGTGAAATGAGAGAGACGTGACACAAGAAAAGAAAGGAGGAGAAGTAGAAGAGTGAAAGGGGATAGATAAGAATGAGAGATCAATGGAAGGAAGAGAGAGAGAGAGAGAGAGAGAGAGAGAGAGAGAGAGAGAGAGAGAGAGAGAGAGAGAGAGCATGATGGAGCATAGTGTAAGAGGAGAGGAGATATGTAAAGGTTACCCTAACACGTTTAACACAAAAAGCATTGTTGCGTTGGTGGTTTAGTGCGTGGAATATGGAGGGTAAAGTCAAGGTTGGAATCCCTTTGGCAAAAACTTTTGGATTTTAGGCATTTTAAGAGGCTCGATTCGGTTAAGGTGAAACTGCCAATTTAAAACTCTCATCGATTTAGTCTGATTTGACAATAAAATTAAATAAATACACAAAAATTAGACCAAACCAACCCGATTGATTTGGTTTGGCCGATTTTTCGAGTATTTGGTCCAACTATCCACCCTTAATCTCACTTTTTCTTCAAGACACTTTGATTTTTCTATTTTGCTCAAGCAGGAAATCTGCCTCTTTGCACCGAAGTTCGAATCCCCCTCCTCGTAGATTAGATTAATATAAAGTAATTTAGCCACCCCACCCACTCGCCCCCTTCCAAACACCAACCTCAACGGATCTGGAAAAAAAAAAGAAAGACCCAACCTACAATCTGATCTTCTCCGACAGCCATTCCCTTACCCGCCTTCTTCATTGCCTTGCCCCACCCTCTCCCACCTCTCAACAAATTTCAATTGATTGTTAATAGGCAAGGTAGTGTGGGGGAAAGCAGCCCTGCTCCACCCCCAAACTAGCCCATGGCCCCTACATGAAGGTACTTTGTCTCTCTATCTTTATCTTAATCTCAACCTCTCTCTCTCTCTCTATCTCTTCCCAGAACTTGTCAAAACACTCTAGGAAGTTGGGGGGAAGAAAGTGTTGAGTTGAGAAGATACAATTAGATGAGCAAAATGAGTAGTTTCCTTTTTTGGTTTTAGATTTCTAGTTCAATTCCTATTTGGTTTAGTATTCCTACTTTAATCATATTTTCTTGCACATGTAACCCTAAGACTTATGCACTATAAATAAAGGACTTTAGGGAGTCATATTATTTGCGGCTTGAGTGTGGTTAGAAAGGGTTATTGTGAGTGTGGCAATAAGCCTAATTACGAGTGAGTATGAGAAAAACACTTGACTGCTTGTAATTGTTTTATCTTCTTCTTCTATAGTGAATCTCTAGCAACTTCAGGACTTAGCTTATGTTGAGTGAACCTTGTTAACAAATTCTTCTGTTGTATGTATGTTAACTTCTGTTTTTCTCAATCACGTTTATATTGTTTCGCACTTGTTCTTTGTGGAGATCAATGACCTGATATCCTAACAGAAAGAACGGAAGGTTTGGGGGCAGGCCTGAAGCTATAGAAGGGTTGATCAATTAAGGCAACTAGCATGCCTGATGCAAACATTCATTCCTTTAAGTTGGAATTTACTTTTTTTTTTTTCAACACACCCAACCTAGATGTTGTGATGGATGACATAAATCAGTTTATGGGGTGGAGTAGGTGGCGCTGGTGGTTTTTTGAGAAGGAGAATTCATTCATAAAACCACAAAGGTACAAAGAGCGACATGATACAGTGGCCTCGTTAAAACCTTCCTATGACAAGAATCCTAGGGGAGGAAAGTGTACCACACATGTCATGGACTAACAGGAGAGTCCAATTCAGGTCACTTTGGACCATTACAATAAAAGAACATGTCAAAAACAAAACCTAACACAAAGACCTTCGACGAGAACCGCAACTAGAGACCAACACAGTAGACCTACATGAGAGGACCGCAGAACATCCCAATTGTCAAAAGAAGCCTTCTATGAGCAAAATCATAGTCCTTTGACACCCATACAAACTGTAAGTCATACCATAGCAGAAACTAGGAGAGAACACGGAGGACGAACATAGAAATAACAGTAAAAAGACCCATGAAAAGCACACCATTTTAACTCAGAACCTGACAAAGAAAACCTCATATGACCAAGCATAGTTCTTCGATTGGCGCAGAGTAGAGAAGAGCACCACAGCCCAACAACTACCACCAGTGTCGCTGTTGTCGCCGCCTTTAAAATAAAGACAAAACATCAGCCACCAGGTATCACAACTCTCCCAAGGAGAGACACAATCCAACTTCACTACTGCTGCCGCAGCCGAGACAAAGACAACACCAGTCACCTAGAACACTACAAAAACAACCAAACAAAACAAACAGACAAACAGACCTAGATCCAAACAGATCTAGACTATCTGGGGAGGGGAATGGGAGGAGAAGAAGGGATAAGAGGAAAGGAAAATATGGGAGAAAAAAAACGGGAGATGAGGAGAGGAAGGGGAAGATGGGCGAATGGGAGGAGGGGCATGACAGGACCCGACCCATTTTCCACTTTGGAATTCGAGCCAAGTCCTGTGCGTGTCCGACACCTGGCAAATGTCGGGCACAATTGACTTTTTTACCCTTCTTGCTTCAACTCTTCTTTAAAATTCCCTTAGACTTCTGCCGAAAATTCGGCAGAGTCTCCCCTGTATTTTGACCATTCCTAAAAAGTTTCACCTGTTAAACATTCAACTAATCCACACCAACTGCCAGAATAATTCAAATAACAAAATCCCAACTCCAGTTTTCTTTTCAGTTTCAACAAGATATCAGAGCATTTTCTAAATTTCAAGGTTTTTAGGGATTTTCTATAAATTCTACCTGACTTGAAGCGCTGAGGTTATGAGTGGCCCGGTGGTGGATCCTGCGTACGTCTACAGCCTGGGGGTAAAAACAGTTTGAAGATGTGAGTGGACCAACATAAGAATTCTTGAAAACAGTTTAATAATCAAAGTAACCCCTTCTATAGAAATTGTTAAATAAACTGAATACGCACCTTCCATTTAAAGCTTACTAAACTCAAAGCATTCCATATAAATTATAATCAAACTTGATGAATTTTATTCAAAAGCACTGAAATCAAGGTTGTATAAAACACTGAAATCAAATTTGTATAAAAGCATTGTACTCGAGCCTTGCATAACTGAACAAACTGTATAAATGTATTAATGCCTGGAAAATCAGAAAAGCCGATATAAAACAACTGAAAATCATAATTAAATAAAAGAAACTCAAAATCCTTTGAAAATACCACCTATTTGTATCGCGTCAATTCTTCGGCGGTCCAGGTCAAGGCCACCAAACGCTCCCGGAAATAAGAATGATAAAGGGGATATGATCAACCTATCTTGTTTGACAACATCCCGATGACAAGTCAACTCGAAGTCGCCCAGGATCTGGGAACCGGAAAAAAATAAAATTTCGCAGGTCTCGAGACTGAGATGCCGAAGCTTAATCTGGGGTGTGGGACACCAAGTCTGCCGAGCCGCAAATCCTGGCACTCACGGTTCGAGCGTCCTCGAAACTCATGAGGCAAAGTCAAGTGCACTGACATAAACTGAAATCGGACTAGATGTCCGTAGACATCGGCCCAACTCTGGATAATCACCAAAAATTAATGGGTACGAGGTGGTTTTAAAATAAAATCCTTTAGAAAAATCTGAATAACAATTGAAATCTCAAGTTGTGCTGCTATTTCTTCTGTCATAAGCCTGAAAATCTGTTTTCTATAACTCTTAAGCATGTAAAAGTAAGCAGCACACAACTTATAGAACTATTTCTGTATTAATCATGCTCGGAAACACAATAAAGTTTACTCAAGATCAAATACGGAATTTAGTCATATAAACTCGTTTATAAAAACTCTTTTATATAAAATCATTTATAAAATCTTATTTATGGAAAACCTCTATATAACTCATTTATAAAACTTATTTATATAAAAGCATATCAAATTATTCATGAAATCTAATTTAGGAAAGAAGGTCCACTCACAAATGGTCCGAGCTGGTCCGAGCTAATTTGACTCTTTGAAGGTTCCTCCTGCTAATCGGCTGGACCGCTGATGCCTGATTATCCATGAATAGTAAATCACTAAACCGCTGAATAAAAGAATTAAATTCAACACCCTGCCCCCGGCTCCTAGAAATACGAGTATTCAAATCTAAGTTACTCCTGAGCCCACATTAACTTTTTAGACTCTTAGGTCAGATTTGGAAGACCCGACGCTTACTTAAGCGATAAGCTGTCCGATTGGCCGACCCGGGACCCCGCGGGTCCACGGCCTCCGATGGCCAATCTGGGCTTCCCTGAAGGTTTCTCATATAGCGGGAACCATGTTCTGTAAATTTGGTCCGAATCGGACGGTCGGATCGGCCAAAATCGCGTTATCGCTTAAAACCCTAACCCTAGCCCCAGGGTTCGCGATTCCGGAGTATCCGGGACTCCGATTCACAATCCGTCGAATCCTACGTGATCCTGAAATCACGTAGACCGACATATCCGAAATTCAGTGCGATCCGACTCTTTAACGACACTGCACCCACGGATCGCGCGATATGGAAAATCCGTTCGGGGCTCAAACGGACTTCGAATCGAGATCCGCGAAATTCCACACGCTCGTGACGACACGAGGGTCAAAAATCTGCACAGAATTATATCAGTATCCTCGCCCATGCGCTCCAGCACGCACGGGCAGCTTTGGGTGTCCAAAGCGATACCGGGTGGCCGAAAAATTTCGGAACCAAGACTCCAAACTCCTACCCTAGGTAAAACACCCCATTTGGAGTCACTTTTGTTCTTGGATCACCCCCAAAAAGTGACCAGAAATAGTAGTTTCGAAGGGCCGAAGTTTCGGCCAAACTTCAAGTCGAAAATCGAACCCCTTAACGCTAAAATCGATCGAAGCCCATATACCCATCAGCTAGAGCACGAAAAATAGATGAGAAACTATACCTTAATCGATCGATTTGGTGGAGAAACGAAGGAGAATTTCGAGCTGGAAGTTCGGGTGGCTTCGAAGGAACCTCCGCCGGAAAACATGGTTTTCCGGCCAGCTCAGGGCGGCCCCGGGGTTGAGATCGGTCAGGTTGTGACGGCGACACGAAGGCGGACCCGTAGGTACCCACGGCGGAGATCGGCTCAGCCTGTGGTGGCCGGGCCGTCGCCTGGAAGTCGAACGGGCGCACTGCCCAGTTCGCGCGGAAGGAGAGAGAGGAAGAGAGAGAAAGTGATGGGAGAGAGAGAGAGGGGTATAAAAATCTGACTTTTTGACCAAATTATCATTTTGCCCTTCGCGGTTTTTAGACCATAACTTCTTCATTACGGCTCCGATTCGGGCCTACTCCGTGTCTACGAACTCCTTTCGCCGCGCTCTACGCAATGGCGTAAGCGAAATTCCCAAATTCTTTCTCGATCAAAAAGTCAAATTTTCCCCCATTAAATAATGAGAGGGCAAAATTGTCTTTTTGCAAGAAGATATTTTCTTTACTTTTCAGATATTTTCTTCTTTTTAAGATATTTTGTTTTGGGTTCTTACAGGGCAGTGGCCACCTCGCCCTCTTAGCTTCCTCGTGGTTGGTTGTTAGCAAGGAGAAAGGGGATCATAGTGCGACTAGGGTGGGGGTTGGTGACTATGGATTTGGGCTGGGTTTATTAATTATTATTATTTTGTGTTTTTGCTTAAATTGCCTCACATGCTTGGCACATGATATTTTTTAACGACATATTGGATGGAATAGAGGTGTCAAACAGATCGAGCCGCCCCGAGCACGGTTTGCTTAAATAAGGCCCAACACGACATGACCCGTATCTTTAAGCGGGTTAGATTGAGGTAATTAAATCGAATAGGCCGGACTGGCTCGTTTAAAACTCATTTATTAAAGTATATTTATTTTAGACAAAAATAATAGATAATATTATTATATTTATATGTGAAATTCAAGTCTATTTCTTTTCTCTAATAGTATATATTAAAATTGAATGTTTGCTTTATATATAAAATAATAATTTTATTTTTCAAGTTTCAATTTTTTAAAATCCAAATAATAATCTAGTCATTTTCTATTTAAATGTACTTGAAATACAGTTATTGGCCTCTTTTTCAACAACGATTTAAAAAATATATATAATTATTGGCATCTTTTTTTAACAACTCTTGTTGGTACATACATAATTGTAAAAAATATTTAAATGAAGTTGCAAAAAAAATTATTAAAAAAATGCAATAAATAAGTCAAATTTGGCTTGGGCCCATATGGACCCGCCATGAGCACGGCCAGATCCCAGCAAGCAATGATACATTCAGATGTGTTTGTATTCTTGTATGTCTTGTTTGACAACATCCCTAAGCTCAACTTTCTAGTCAAGGTGCCATCTTATAAATTTTTTATTTTTATTTATAAATATATGTACGTAAAGATTCGTAAATATCGTATCCATAGATAGTCATGGAAATTTTTTATTATTCTTTTTATACAAGCGATGGGGGGTATTTCTCACACACACACAACTATGATGTTGTGATTCGAACCCGAGACCTCTTGCAATTGCAAATCAAGGTCCGTTTCCACTGGACTACACCCCGTTGGCAGATAGTCATGCAATTTAAAATTAGCAATCTTGGTAACATGTTACTTGGTAATTACGCATATCTGCATAGGTTGCATTAACATACAAAGTACCGATACAATACATGTAACATAAAAAATTAAAAGTAGATTGACAAAAAATTTGACACTCATGGTAAGTGCATATACAGCAAACAAATCTACATTTGCCAGGAGAAACAAGAAACAGAAAACAAAAGAACAAAACAAAACATAGATGGAGAAACATGAAAGGAAATCTAAAGAAGCCAATATCATATTCATAGATGATGACTCCCTTCAATGGAGTGAGAACAGAAACCAGAAATGGCTTTAGGCCCAAAGCAACGTCACTACAAAAAATAAAACGAGGGCTAGTCCGAAGCAAATTCCAACAATTGCGGTGAAAGCCTGGAAATTGGAATGAAATGAGATTGATGCTTGTAATCAGAACATATAATAGAATTTTGAAAATTCATTGTCACCTTGCCCTGAGACTCAAAATGGAACTTGACACTGAACCATGACAGTCCCCTGTCCACCAAAGGAGCAAGAGCAAGGGCCCTGCATCAAATGGTCCTTGTTAACTCATATAAGAAACACAGGATCACATTCTAAACATTCATACATACTTGGCAGCAATAAAATCATCAAATGAAAAAAAATAATTAGATTTTACATATTTCTCTCACAAAATTGAAACTGCACTTCACAGCCAACGCTGACAAAAGAAGTTACCAACCTTTTTGGGGCCGGTTGCTGTGGGTGACACATATTAAAATTACTTTTAGGTTCTTTTCAAGTAACAGCCTATGCTTGAGAAATGAACCATTAATGTGAACTATTACTTTAATCACGCACATTAACAATCCAAACATAGGTGTTAACAACTGGATCCTTAAATTAACTCAACACATCCAGCCACAATAAATTATTAAGCATTTTTCAGGAGTTGGATAAAGAACCAGGGCTAATTATACTTGAAAAACCAGGAAAATCCCAACAAGCAAAAGTCTTGGCTACTCAAAAATCATGAAAACCATGACTATATTTTCATAAAACTAACAAATTTAAAAAAAGAATTACTGGATCTAGCAACTCACCCACCAGCTCGTACAAGCTTGGTGACCTGGCTTCCGGCCCACACCATGGCCATTATTTTGAGAAATCTGCAAATCACCAAGTGTTAATATCAATGATAGATTTGAAGATATTGCATAACCTGGAAAGAAAAAAATTCAGCGATATTCATATATGAACAATTACCTCTGAACAGCTGGGACGTAACCCATCCTCCCAGGTGCTGGAGCAACATAGAACCTAAAAGGAAAAGAAAACAGTTCAGAGTTGCAATTATTCCACTAAATTTACATGAGCAACTGCATAGGCAATATAATAATAAATGATAATAATACAATTTATGGAGCCTTATTAGTACATTGTAGCATCCAGTAGTAGCACTGAACACCCAATTTATTTTCTTCAAATGTGGACGTCAAATGAAAATACTTTGACTGCCACAAAGAAGCATGATGATGCTTAGAAAGCAAGGCCATAAAATCCCTAAGAGTTAATACTTCTAGACCATGAAATCCATATGCACAACAAACAAAACAAGACTATATATAATCCCTTATGAGTCAATAAGTACTGCGACAGAATCGCATTAGAATTTAAAAGAGCCAATGTAAAGAAGCTTTTCAGAATCAATGAATAGAAAACCAAGTCATAGAAACAGATGCTCAGGTAAGGCCAATAGAGTTCAGCAAAACTGCGAAATGAAGTGGTCCTTTACAGGGATATTAGTTGTAACTTGTAATACTATGATGTTTAATACAAGCCAGAAGATATTACCGATACAGCTAATTTGGAGATACTTCACTCACCATACCAAGAGAAATGTCGTAAGATAGTAAGCAGTATTCAGTAGTCCATATGACAATAATCCAGAAATCCCATATCTCCTTAACTTCTTCAAAATCCTGGCAAGTTAAACAAACAAGAAAAAGAGCATCACAAAGGCTCAATGAAGGTTGAAAAGTGAAAGAAGATGGCAAGGTTAACCAAATGTAAGGTAGAATTTTGAACTTATCAATGAACATAAATTTGGTTTAAAAAATAAAGAGGAACATAACACAAATAAATAAATAAAAGAAAAAAAAACCACATAATAACCAAATGGTCCATTTTGACATTCAAACATCTAGAAGCAAGTAAAGGTAGAGTTTAAAAAGAAAAAAATAAAGTAAAACTGACATAAACTTTCTATCTAGTGGGTTGCTAGTTTTAGGTACTGTTGAGGTCCCTACAGAGTATTAATCACTTAATATTAACTTGAATCTTTAACAAAACTTCATACATGTCATGAGAAAAGTCTACAAAATGGCCACATCAACTCATTACATGAGATACATCTGAAACATATTGCTTAAAAAATCATGCTTGTAGACACTATATCTATTGTGAATGCCCATTTAATATTGTATAACTCTAGATGGTACTGTAATACTTGCACATCATCTAATATCATCCCCTTCACCATCTAGTGGGAACCGGAAAGGTGCCTATTCAGTGCACTAAATTATGTTATCTCACACCAATCAGGAGAAATTTTGACATTATAATTACATGACTAGAACGACAAAGCAACGACTAGAATTCTTCATGTCAAAATAAATTTTTACACGCTACAAATCTTGATAAAAGAATAAAACAAAAAGGTGTACCTATCTCAGAAAAGGTTTCCTTTTACTTTTATTTATTTATTGTTTGCGTCAATCGACAGGTATAAACTACACAATGTGGGCACTATTTCACAAGCTCAAACCTGGGCTCTTGAAAATCCCTATCCGTATGGATGAAAATCATGAAATAGGTATCAATATAATCGCATGTCATTGTGACTGTCTTAAAAAAGTCACCTCCTCAATTGAAGGATCTAGCTTTAGTATACCTAATTGCTTATGAGATTACCTTCACCATCATAGAGATATCGAGCAGACAAAAACCATTCCATAGGATGACTTCCTAAAAATTCACTCAGCTACAGATCTTATATTTAATCATCTAAGTGACTGACTAACCAGGTGACTAAGTCCCACTTCATAAATGTTACCTTTTGGATAGCCCTCAGCTGTGACTAATTTGCTAATAGGTCAGGTATTTAGAAAACAGAGTAAGATGAATATGAGTTCAAATACTAACTCACCTTCATTACATAAATAACAAAAATCAGTAGCCTTTAGTATTGACCAAAAACATTGTAAGGCAAGTAGAAAGTACTCATTGG
The DNA here is from genome assembly GCF_902201215.1 of Prunus dulcis. Lineage (NCBI taxonomy): Eukaryota > Viridiplantae > Streptophyta > Magnoliopsida > Rosales > Rosaceae > Prunus > Prunus dulcis. The sequence goes on from NC_047651.1 coordinate 5,339,341, forward strand.
ATGTGACAGGTACTCCTTCACCACTATCATTATTTCCAATTGCCCCTAAAATAAATCGAAATTTGGGAAATCATTAGTTCCTACAAATGGATACAAGGAGAAAATAGGAAAAGCATCATAATATACATTTTTTCTTTTATGAAATGAAAAGATGAAATTTTATTTCACAAAAGAAGCTGTACAGCAACGTAGATAAGCAATCCACCGTGAATATATGAGAGAAAACAATAATTCATGCCACATCTAGTTTAACAAACCAAAACATATTCATGACACTACAAGCTTTCCAGTCTAGAACAATGTCAGGAATAGAAGTGTTCCTAAAATCACAAGAAACGGATGCCCAAAGAGCTGCCCAATACTTAACCTTCCACCACACCTCCTCCACTTCCATCCCCCTAACATATTCGAAGATACGTTGGTTTCTTTCTGACCAAATAGCGAAATGATAGCCACCATCATACAGCCCCATATAACTTTAGCCTTCTTTCCACCACCCAATACTTTAAATTTCTCTCCAAGCAAAGAAAAACAGTCTTTTGGCAACACCCAACCAACATTAATCTCATTAAATAAAGAAACACCATAATTTCCTGCTACATCAGCAAGATAATATATCTTCAAGATATCCTATAATCATCGATATGGTTAAGAATATTATATACCTTGAGATTTAGTGGAGAAGCTTTCAGCATCCGACAACCCATAACCCTGTCCACACATGAAAGAGAACACAGAGACACCTTTTATCAGAATATTTTACTTCAACCTAAATTAAAGAGGAAAATATTTATGACGTAACAGCAATGCCACCATCCACCATGTTCAAGCCCCTACACATACACTCGCATGTATTATGCATTTTCATTGATTCCCAAACTAACATTGAAGCTGTATGAAGTACATACTCTATAGTCATTTAGGCTCATAACATCACTGTACGCCCATATATATTTAATCAACAGTAAACCCAAGGGACTAACTCAGACATAAAAAGGTGACATTTTTCTGGGTTTTCCAGGTGAGTTGGACAGAGAAAAACTGCAAACAGTGACACATACTTCAATTTCTCTTATATTATAAGACGATGTTTGTCTTTCACTGAAGTATAAGCAAGTAGAAAGCACACTTCACCTAGTAATGGTAGTTTGACAACATTATTTACCCAAATTAAATAAACAAAAGTAAAGGAATCGCATCTGATGTACATCGTATCCAATCTTTTAGCTTAAAATGCCATTCACACATTAATTCTTATAAAGCAGTTCATGATTTTCATAGGTAACAACGTGAATAGAAAGAGAAATGTTTAATTTTGTAACTCTTGTCAGCATCAGTCCACCTTACATTAGCTACTCAGTTGATGATCCTCAATAACATTTATCGGAGCATTGTAAGTCATTGTTGTCTCGATAATGTATATTTTCCCCTAAACATTCAATTAAAGTCACCTTCAGCAATTGAACTATCTCCAAAATGCATTAAATTTGTGTGGAATTCTAAATCCTCAATCCTCTTCTGCTCTAGTTTCTTCCTTCTTCCTCCATACTTAATACAAGCAAATTCAACAGACCTAGGTCAATCAATTTCAAAATCTTTCTCTACCCTAATTCATCCTCCCTTCCATACTTTATACATCCAAATGCAATAGTTTGCGTAATCCCAAAATTTAGTATTTTCTTCCAAATGCAATATAGGCGGGCTCCAATTTGACTCAAAATTAAAATGGTGAAGACACTACACAACGTTGAACAATAAAGTAAAGAACCCACATTGACATTGTCGTTGCCATTGACTAGGGAGAATCGCTGAAATTGGTTCTTCTGATTCAGCGAAACGTGGCTGAGCTTTGTCAATGAAACCCATGAGTTGCTCAAGTACGAGAACTCATAGCAGCCCTAAACACCACCAGGAAAGATAAGAGTTTGAGTAAGAAAAGAACTGAAACGAAATGGAAAAGCAATATAGGCGGCGCTCCAATTTGACTCAAAATTAAAATGGTGAAGACACTACACAACGTTGAACAATAAAGTAAAGAACCCACATTGACATTGTCGTTGCCATTGACTAGGGAGAATCGCTGAAATTGGTTCTTCTGATTCAGCGAAACGTGGCTGAGCTTTGTCAATGAAACCCATGAGTTGCTCAAGTACGAGAACTCATAGCAGCCCTAAACACCACCAGGAAAGATAAGACTACTACAAGAGTAAGAAAAGAACTGAAATGAAATGGAAAAGAATTAATAAATAAAAAAGGCGATAATGGGAGGATGCTTACCGGTTTATGCAGAAGGGGAATAGAAACAGCTGTGAGCGCCAGGGAACGGGGCATGATGGAAAGATTGAAGGAGGAGACAGAGAGAGACCGTTGCAAACGCACAAGGTTTCGGGCGCGCGAACTCGCAAACTGGCTTTTATACATTACCACTCTACATTTACCTCACATTTCGCTACATCTCAGCCATGCTAATGATCTAACCGCTTAAAAAGATGCCACGTCATCAAGATTTGGGTAATATATTGGGCCTTGGTCTAATCAGCTAGACCGAAGAAAATACTCCAAATTGAAATAGGCCCATGCGATCAGGTGCTTGCCTAGCACGTGAGTTGCAATAACGAAAAGTTAAATAATCTGGGAGTAAATTATTTTGGTCGAAACGAGCAACAGCCGAAAGCGAGGACACTTGCGACGGACGAAGAAGAAAGTAGACGGACAGAGAGAGAGAGAGAGAGAGAGAGAGAGTGCAAAAGTTGGCCTGAGATCTGAAAGCTTAGGATCTACGGTAAGCTTTTGGTTCTTCTTCTTCCTCTGGGTTTGTGATGCTACCTGAGGTTCCTAATTGCAGGAATTTTCAATTTTGCGAAACTCCTTATTTATTTATTTATAATAAATTAAAACAAAATGAAAAAAAAAAAATCTGATGCAAATTATTGTACCAATTTTAGTCAGCCCTTGTCCTCAACGAGGTTTTTGAATGGAATGGAGTTGTCTCCAATTTCTGTTGAAATTCAGGGCATTGTTTTTGTGCCCTGAGGTATATTGCTCAAAAAAGCAATGGACTTTGGGTCAATTACGATTATGTGATTATCTTCATCCATTCTGTTTTTAAAAATTGTCGGTTTGATTTTGTTCAGGTCTGCATTGGCTTTTTTTTGAAGTTCCTTTTAAGGGTTTTAGTTGGTTCAATCAGAGTTTAGTCTTATTTTTAGGTAATTTAGTTTTTCAATTAAGATTTTTATGAAGCCTGTGTAAATGGGTCAGTTACGCTTTGTCATCTATGATCTAAGTCTAACATATTGATTGTTCAAGTTTTGATTGAATGGATTGTATGTATATAAGCTGATGGTATCTTCTGTCGAAGGTATTGTGTGTTAAGAGAATTGGGACTTTGTGGAAAGGATTTTGGTTATTCCGGTTGTGACTTGTGAAAGGGAGGCCAACAAGGTCAAAGTCATGGGAATTGTAGGTGCTTGGTTCATCACGGGCATAACTGTGTGTGTCTGTTTGTGCATTATATTACAGGAAAGGTATTCAAATTCTGAACGATATCATCATCGAGCGCTTTGTCGAGTTTTGCTTGCATGCAAGAAAGAAATGGATCCCGGTCGCTATGGTCTTCAGCAAGGATGGGATAATAACAGCGTAATTGTGGTTTCCTCCTTAATAAATCACCTATATGGGATGAATCATGATAAATACAAGAATTTATTAGGGCCCAATCTGACTGTCCATTTTTTTGGGAGAAAAATGAGAGAAAGCCATGGGGCAATGAGGATATGGACTGACTGGATTTGCCTAACCTCATATCATCATTGATCTGTTGCTGACATTACCTTATTCTCTTGAATCCACAGGCTCTGGAGGGGTATGCTGCAGTCCATGAGCCAAACTTTCGGTGAGTGCTACTGACTGTTGCTTTTCATCTTCATTACGGTAATTTAGAACTCATAGGCAAAATTGGCTCCTTAAATTTGTATGAAGAGCAGATTGAGATTAACTTTTTAGTTCTACTGCCCAAATTTCATTAATGGTTGTATACCAATATCTGTCATTGGTACTGTCTGAATATTCCCTTTAGTTTTGTCATCAATCTTTTTAATTGGGTGCATTGTGTTACATTATATCTTCTCCTTTTGTTCCATATTATAATTATTTTTTGGCAGGGTCGGTGGTTCATACGATGAAAGGAGGTTTATAGATGAAAGATACTCAAGGGACGACGTCTATCCAAGAAATGCTTTTCACCGCGATGCTTTGGATAGGGATAACTATCCACCACCACCTCATGCTGTTGGTGTATGGCCACATTCAAGAAGAAGAAGTTATGAAGAAGAAATTCCCGTTGATAGGGATAGGAGACATGAGAAACAATACATTGATTCATATCATGAGATGGATAACTTTCGTGATCATGAGATTGATACATTTCAGGAATTTGATAAATTTCGAGATAGCTATCGCAGTGTTGATAGCTATCGTGATCCTGGATTTGACAGGATTGCAAGGCTTGGTGGACGTGATCGTGATGATTATGCATATGATGATTTTGACTATAGGTCCCGTGCTACCCATCAAAACAGAGAGGAGAGTCGTGAAAGGGATTATGACTATGGCCGACACAGTTATGATTCTGATTATGACAGAGGTAGTAGGAGAGATAGCAATTGGAGGCGTCGTGGATCTCGTGAATCTCGTGACCGAGAGCGTGAGAAGAAATGTTTGAGTAGGGAAAGAGAACAGAGTCCACATAGAAGGCATGAGCGTTCTCGCTCCCGGTCCATTTCTCGCGGGCATGATGATCGTCCTAGATCAAGGTCCCCTAGAGGTCGAAGCCATGGACGAAGTCATCGAGAGGACAGCTATGATGATGGACGGCATGAGAGAACTGATAGGCGAAGGGACCGTGATGAGAAACGCCAGAGAGAGCATTATTCTGTTGTATGTTTTGCATCTTTCTGTTCAACCTAATTGCCTATGTGTTTACGGTATGCAGGATGACTTACTGAGTGTGATGTTCTTTTGTAGGCCCCATCTGCAACTATTGTTGTGAAGGGTCTTTCACAGAAGACGACTGAGGAAGATCTATACCAGATCCTTGTAATATGTCATCTGATGTTTTGTTATGAATACCACATTTCTACTTCTCTCTACTTTTTGATAACCTTGCAATTTGTATATCTTTCAGACTGAATGGGGACCCCTTAGACATGTCCGTGTGATCAAAGAACGTAATTCTGGCATCTCTCGTGGATTTGCTTTTATTGATTTTCCTTCTGTGGTATGTATTATTCTTTTCGTATAAATGTTTTGCATTTGATTTGAATAAAAACAATTCACAATGGAGTTTCTGTTTGTTTAATAGGGAGCAGCATGCGCTATGATGGACAAGATTGGGGATGATGGACTTGTGGTGGATGGCCGAAAGCTTTTTTTTGAGTACAGGTGTTTTTTTTGTTGGTCCTACTTTACTGGATGAGGTCTTAATATAACCATCACCGAAGTGTGGTAGCATTATTTTGTCATTGTGAAATATATATATATATATGTATATATATATATACATATATATATATATGTACATAGAGAGCTTCCATTCTTATTTGAGGGACACCCTTGTAGGGCTCACTCCACATTGTTTTTCGCTAATCCTAATCGTGTATTTTATATATCCTGTCTTTCTTAACTGATGACAAAATAGATACAAGAAGTGAGTAGATATAAAACTTTTGGGTTGGAGAGGGATGATCGTGTTCTTAGTTATTTGAACCCCACTGGGAAATGCCAGTTTGTTTTGTCGACTTTCTTCCTCCCCCTCTATCAACAAAAAAAGGAAGGCCAGCTTGCGTCTTATTCCCATGAATCGACATGAACTTTGATCAAAGCAAGGAAGAAAGTGATGAAGTGTCTTTTTTTAATTTTGAACTTTTAATTTTTTAATTTTTATTTTTTCTCTGGTGGTGGTAAGGGTAAAATTTAGTAAAGGTGAAGAAGACTGCATAGTTAACGTAAACAATAAAGGACATCTTGCATGATGTGCGGATACTTAATGCCTCAATAAATGAAGGATTTTCTTTCTGTGTCAGATGTATTCTCAGCTGTCAGATGATGCAAATGCTGAAAGTGTGGTTTTGTTTTTGTCCCTGGAATGGGACCCATATTATTTTTCCATGAGTGTACTTATTTCCATTTTGAACTGTGTTTTGTTGCAGTAGTAAGCCGACTGGGGGTGGTGCAGGTGGATCTTTTGGTCAGGAGAATGCTGTGAAATCAGGCCATAATAACCGTAAAAGCATCACAGTGCCCTCTGATTGGATGTGCATTAGTTGTGAATATGTTAATTTTGCACGGCGGACATCCTGCTTTCAGGTGTGTATTTTTTTTTTCCATTACAAGGTATTAATTTCTTTTTGTCTTGATATATTTTGACGAATTAACCCTCCATCATGTAATAGTAAAGTGCTAAATGCATACCAACAATGTTGCCTTTTCTGGGAAGAACAGCTGCACTTATGTGCTTGGAAATATTCCATTATATGACTTTAGGTGGTTTTGTTAAAGACCTTCTGTGCTTTTGTGGTAGAATTTCAATTCTGCTATGTTTAGATACAGTGCTTTGGGAACGAAATCTTTTGTGTCCGAGTAAATATGTAACTATGGTTCATAGAAAAGAAATTTTTATTGTTTTATTATTTTAGAAAACAAAATTTTCAACATGCATAACTGTGTAATGTATGTGGATTAGTTTATTTTTTCTTAAGAATAATTAATGTAAGTTGATCATCAAAAAAGGAAAAAAAAAAATTCATGTAGGTTAGTGAGTCTCTGTTTTCCTCCTTTGTTGCAGTGCAATAAGGCACGAACTGAGGATGCTCCGGCAGCAGATATTTCTTTATCCAATCAAATGACTTCAGCAAAGAAAGGATCTGAAGCTGGTTAGTCTACCTTGTTTCTTTTAGCTGGCGTAATTAACTATTAATTTTTATGAACTTAACTGAGTATATATGTCATTAGGTCCTACTCATGTTTTGGTTGTTCGCGGACTGGATGAAAATGCTGATGAGGAAATGCTGCGCTATGAATTTTCCAAACATGCCGCAATTAAGGTGCAAATGCTGAACAAATTGAATTCTTTTTATTTATTCATTTAGTGTCATCTTAAAGTTAAACAAGACAGTTTTTTTTTTTTTTCTATCTAGCATGTGCATCAGAGATTTATTGATATTATTTTGCAGGATCTTCGTCTTGTTAGAGACAAATTTACTCATGTTTCAAGGGGATTTGCATTTGTACATTTCCATTCGGTATGCCAGCTTTTTTCCCCTCCCTTTTCAGTTATTCAGTTGGTTAAATGTTGTAATTTTATTGTCTTCCATTTTTTCTGGTATTCATTTGCGTGGCCTTAATGTTCTGATTCAAGAATTTAAGGACACTGAAGTTAACTGATGTTGGGGATGAGGAAACAATGTGAGCTGTTAAAATCACGGAACTTAAATATAAAAGAAAAATGCTACTTATCTCCCAACTTATATTTACAGAACTTAATGTAAAAAATTTATCTTTAAAATGTACATGTTCAGAACTTATGAGTATAATTGTACAGATCTTATCTGTGGTCATCATATGCTGAGTTTTTATTTGTAGGGTAATTGTATCACTTCTACTTTATAAGCTCCTTTCCAATAGGGAAATGATGTATTGAACATTTTTATTTGCTGGTTATATGAGGAAATGTGGTGTGACTAGATTTAAATTTGTATATTCCTGACCAAAAGATTGGGCAAAATGTAGAGTGGGCAAAATGTTTCTGTGGGATGTATTAGGTAGTTGGCAGCTCACTTTAATGGGGTCTCCCAATGCTGAACTATATTTTAATAGAGCTCCTTTAACTAACCACATAAGTTTAAATGAAGTTGCTATAAATGTTATGCCATTTCTATAACCTGATCAATGAAAATGATTTTCTAGATGTGTGATATGATCATGGCTTGCATCCAGATGTCTGATATGGTTTTCTATACTTGCGATTACACACAATCAAGGGCATAAACAAAACCCATCTAATTCAAACTGTTATTGTACATATTCAGAAGTGTGATATGTTGATGTCTTTCGTCTAAAAAACTGCATCCCTCTCTACCCAATTCTTTTGATCTGAGATTTAACATGTTTGCATGTGGTTGTCCGAAAAAGAAACCTGTCTGCATGTGCACCTCTTGTTTTGAGTCTTAAAAGTTTTTTGCATTCGTAGTGGGGTAAGTTGGAGTTGTAATACACCTTTTGTTTAAATCATGTAAAGAATGAGGAAAAAAAAGAAGAATTTTTAAGTCCTCAAAATTTCCCTGGCAGGTTATTTGTCCTCTTCCTTATTCTATTTTTTTTTTTTTTTTAATCAATTGGCTTTTAGTCTCAAAGGCTGTGTGGGTGCATGTATTGTGTGGTCTTTCTGCTAATGTTGATTAACTTTATCGTGCTTGGTTAAAATTGTGTAAATGGTACACCTTATTACAATTTTTTGCTCTCTATATCCCAGAAGTAGAAGTATAATAACTTCCTTAAAGATGCCTTAGTTGTAAAAGCTTGATTTATTTATTATTATATTTTAATTACGCTTTGGTTGCAAGTCTTTTGTGTTTCAGGGCGACAGAGTTACAAGACTGTACTTATTGTTTTTTTTTTTTTTTTTTTAATAGAAACATTTTAATTCAAATTTGTAAGGATCAAAACAAGGGCATTTAGAATGCAGATAAAAAGAAAAAACACTAGCCGGTGAAACAGACACAAGGCCACTCAACACATAACTAAACAACCAAACATAAAACAACTCCTTAAGATACTACGGCCAGCAGATTGCGCATAATTGTAGGATAGGGTACATCCTTAAAAGCAAGGGAAGTTGATGCCCAAAGGGCAGCCCAAAACTTCACTCTATCCCATAACCCTGCCACTCCCACTCCCTTATAATCCTCAAAGATTCTCCTGTTACGTTCCAGCCATAGGTTCCAAACCACTGCCTGCATCAGACTACCCCAGAGAATTTTGGCTTTCTTTCTACAAGACTCTACTTATGAGTTATTAAGTACAGTCTAGGAACTTGGTCACCCCCCTGATGGACGTGTTCTTCATTTCTATCTGTCTTCCAATGTGAGATGTGAAGAAACAAAGAAATCAGCGCAGTTTTTTGTTTTAAGCTGCAACCCTATGATTTTCAGGTGGGAGATGCTACAAAAGCTCTTGAAGCAACAAATGGAACAACACTTGAGAGGAATGGGCAAATTTTGAGAGTAGCATATGCAAAGAGCATTCTTGGTCCAGGATCTTCACAGTCAAGCAGCTTGGCAGCTGCAGCAATTGAGGCAGCCACCTTTGCGCAACAGGTTTCTCTTAAAATAATTTTATACGTTTTTTACATCTGTTTTGGATACTTCTTATATATATAAACTTTATATTAATTGTAAGCACTTGAACAACAAATATAATATTTTTAGATCACATGATTATTAGAATAATTTTTGAAGAATAATGGAAAGCAGACGTTCATGAGAGTGAAAAATGTTTTGGTTCACCACATAGATGGAAGACATTACATGTCTAGAAAGATTTCCATAACTTTAAGATGAGTAATTAAATACTCAAATACTCAAATATTTAGATATATCTGCTGTACATGGCTGCCATTTAATTAGTTGTTGTGTGGTCAGAATTTGTGTTAAAATATTATCTCATGATTAATGGAGATTCCCAAGGCCAGAGTATACTTATTTGACAATGTGGAAAAGTTGATTCTTGATTTTTTTATTATTACTTATAAAAAAGCTGATGAATAATTTATCGACAATAATAATACCACCTGTACAAGGAATATATTCTAAGAGGGCTGAATTATTAGGAAGCATTAAATTCTGAGGAACTTTGTACTTTTAATTGTAATAAAAGGTAGCTGATTAAGTTTTTGTTATACATTCAAATTACTAGTTTGAGTCTTCGCAGATGAAAAATCATAAATTTTGTTAATTATACACAATCAGTTCACATCAATCTTTTCAGGCTAAAAGAATACTCAGTCCGACAATGAACTGGTTTTATGGGGTTGAATGGGTACTAAACCAACTCAGTTAAAATTAAAATAGAAAGCGAAGCTGCCTTGGTCAGTGGACCACCCTCTGCGGAAAATGCCCACCACAATAGAGGACTATGTATGAAAAAGACCTACTAGGGTGAGTAGCAGATATTTAAGCTTTTGGATTGACTAGTTTCCAAGAAAACAGAAGATAGACCATAATGATTCTTAAAAAATTTCATATTAAGTCACGACCTTGTAACCCAAGAAAAGAGAAGAGAACCATTATGCTCAATTATTTCCGTTAGTTTGAGTTAGAGGAATTGGAAGAGGAGAAATTTATGATGTTTGGAACTGTTTTGCTGGTATATTGTTATGTTACATTATGATATAATGGATATGCAGGGGTAATGAACAGCTTATGTGAACTAGGACAGGTTAGGTTAACTTGCCTGTGTGAGTTAGACAGGTTTGATAAACTTGTTTAGTATAATTGTATAGTGGGCTTAGGGCTGCACACAAGTACTCTCAAACATTCCGCAGATCAGATTTGGTCTCATTTTTTACTCATTAACGCAATCCCTTGTTGCATCCCTTCTTGGGAAAAGATTAGTCTGTTGAAATTCAAGGTATGATGGTTGTTACTGTTGCAGGGTAACCACCCCAACTGTGTGTTGCTTTGATTATAGCTACTTTTCTTTTTCTTGTTGGAGAAAAAAAAAAAATCTAAAAAGAGGAGACCAGTCGCCTCTGTTTGTCTATACAACCCGTTTATTCAACAGTCTGTTGTTTTTGCTTTCTTGCATATGTCACTCTGTATTTTACTGAATCTTAGGCTCTCTTTTTTCGTATTGGTTTATTTTTTTAATTTTTTTTGTATAGTATGATTCTGTTGGTTGGGCACCAAAGGAATATAATCCAGATGACAATCAATCCACTGGGGGGGAGCAAAATGGCGGGGAGATGGCAGTACAACAAGATGGTTTGGCTCCACAATCTGGTTTTGTGTGGGATGAGGCATCTGGTTATTACTATGATGCTGCTTCTGGGTTCTACTATGATCCAAATACAGGTTCTTTTTTTAATCAATAAATACAGGTTCTTCTATTTGTATTTCATTTTCCCCCTTGCTCCATTGCATCGTACAAAGATGGTTATGAACCAACCCTTTATGATTTTTTTATTTTCTTACTTTTAAATCTTTTTGGTGGATTCACGGGACGAAAAGGTTCCGACCAAATTACATATAACATATCAAATTACTGAATTTTGATATCATTTCTGAATGCTGCAAGTTGTAGATTCTAATTTCAAACTATTTCTTGGCTGTCATATTGGATGAAGTACAAAGTTCTTTCTCCAGTATTTTGGGTTGGAGGTGATGAGGGTGGGAGAGGTATTCATGTTCTGGAAGTTGAATAGAAGGCAGGGGATGGGCACAGGTTTGGTTTGCTTGGGTTAAAGCCCAACACCAATCCAACCCTAGATGCTCGTGTAGACATAAATAACAATTTGATATTGACCAATGGACTATTGAAACCAAGGAAACCCAGCCCAAAAAAAATAGGTTAAGTAGGCTTGTGTTTGTGGTATGTGCTTGTTGACAAATGCTATAAGAAGATACCAAGGCTCAAATGTTAAACAAGACTCCATTGAGAGCCCATGTTGACGGATATAGTCTGAAGGGAATCCTATAACCAGTAGTAGACAAGAAACTCCCCTATATGAATAAAAAGATGCAAATTGTTTGAATTCAGACAGGTTAGTCGGGTTGGGGGTGATTCTGTCAGACTCCTGATCTGTTTGCCTGAATATGTTTGGTGTATTTCCCTGTTATGTTCAAACTGGAGTATCTGTTGGTCCTTCAAGGCAGTAGGTCAGTCAATTTAAAGGCAGTGGGCCAGTCAATTTCAAACTGGACTAATTTTCTGCTGTATCACATAGAGCCTTTTCCTTTTCTCCCAATAATGCTATTGCTTATAAAACTAAATTCAGGGACCAGGGTGCTCTAATAGTCATCTAATGTTTAAGTGGCTTAATATTGTGTGCTGTCATAGATGTTGTAATTGGATGAACTTATTCAATGAGTAGGTTTTAATTTGCCACTCTGTTCCTTGCCCCCACACACACACATACACTCTCTCTCTCTCTCTCTCTCTCTCTCTCTCTCTCTCATGCACACACATGCGAGCACAATTTTCTAATCCATGGTTTATACTTATGTACATTTTTCAATGTAGGTCTTTACTATGATGGGAACAACGGGATTTGGTATTCATATGACCAGCAAACTCTGCAATACATCCCTTGCACTGATCAGAATGATAACAAAACTTCTGTTAATCAATCTGAGCTTTCCAAGGCATCGGATGCTTCAAGTAATAAAAAAGTAGTAATCTCTGCACCAGCTACAACCTCAACACCATTTGAGAAAGCTGCATCATTACCAGATGCCGTCCAGGCAGCTGCAGAGAAAAAAGAGAAGGAAAAGGCAAAAGAGATCAAATTGGCTTCAAAGAGCAGTATTTTGGCTAACAAGAAGAAAATGAGTAATGTGTTGACGATGTGGAAGCAGAGGAGTCACGAAGGCCAAGCAACCCGTGTAGCTCTGGATGAGAATCAGCCAAGCGTATCAGCTGATGATAGACCAGTTTCTTCTGTGCAGTCTACAAAGAGTAAGTTTAAAATTGACGTGACAACCACAAAGGAGAATACTACACCCAGTTCGAGGGTTAGTACAACTGTTTCTGCTGCAGAGACTGCTGGTTTGGAGTCTCCAGTCATGCCAAGGCCTGTGAGCAACAGCATAGGGGGCACACTGATGGGAGTCATAAGGGGCTCTGGAAGAGGTGTGGTGAAATCAGATACCTCGTTTTCAGGATCATCTGGCGGAGTTTCCATTCCTTCAACTTCTGCTGCATGCATGGTATCTGCATCAACAAATGCAGATATCCCCACGGTTTTGACTCCCTTCAGAACAGATGCATCTGCATTGGGTTCTTATACACCACCTGTGGCTGCTGGGAGTGGAAAGAGAAGATTTTCTGAACTGCCAGTAGCACCTGCTTCTGCTCCTAAAGAGCCTCATACTGCATATAGGGATCGTGCAGCCGAGAGAAGGAGCTTGTATGGTTCTTCATTGTCATTTGGAGATGATTCGTCGGATCTTGGTTTTGGGGAGTCAAGTAAGCTTTCTTAAGAATATGTTTCCGATCGGCTTGCCCCTTTTTTCTTTCTTACAAGCTCAATCTATAAATGTGCCTCAACCTAGTTCCAGTTCTTAAAACCATCTATCATGCTACCTATCATACTGGTCTGCATAATTGATTGGAACATGTCAGCTAAATTTAGTTCTTCAGTACCCAAACAGGGTTGTCCAAGTTGGATGAGTCATTTTTCTATTTCACAATATTTGAATTGATTTGTAAAATATCCTGTGGTTACTATTTTCTACTGTCAAGATCGAGATTCTGCATCAAGGAAGGGTTCTTTTGATTCAATGCCCTTTCCCCCTGGTGTCGGTGGAGGACGTGCGGTTGGAGATGCCAACATTGAGAGTTACGAGGTGATTACAGCTGAAAAAGCAATTGATGAGAGCAATGTGGGCAACAAGATGCTTCGCAACATGGGCTGGCACGAAGGCTTGGTATCATATCCTTCTTTTGCACTTGAAGATTATTCTAAATTTTTAGCTTACCTCACTAACTTTACCTCACGAAATAAATCCCAAATCTCCCAATTGCTGAAGGTGGAGTTTAATTCTTGTACGATAATAAGAAATCTTACCAGTTGAACAAGCTAACACCTCAAATTATATTAACTATGCATTTGCTTGAATGTTTTAAGAAATCCCCCTTGTTTCTCTGATGAAATGATTCCGCAGTTCCCTATTATTATTCTATAGATCAAAAAGTGGACTTGGTAGATGTTATTTTCTTATTTTCTAACCATATATATTTTGTGGAATGTGTCTTTTTCTCCTTTTGCTATTCATCTGATCACAGGGTTTGGGAAGAGATGGAAGTGGAATGGTAGAACCAGTGCAGGCTCAGTCGGTGGAAAGGAGAGCAGGACTTGGGAGTCAACAGAAGAAGTTAGATCCTACTCTGGAGGTGCAGGCTGGAGATAGTTACAAAACACTCATTCACAAGAAGGCACTGGCCAGGTTCCGGGAGATGTCGTAAGACAATATAAGGGAACCGTTATTTTGATTTATATTTTCCTTGGAAGTAGATATAGATCAGATATCAAGCAATGGAAGCAGATGTGGAGCAAGTGGCCAATGTCGTCGATTATTGTTTATGCTTCCCTTTTTCAAAGGTCTCTTGGGGACCTTGTAAAAAATTGCGCTCTAGCACTTCATAGTGTTACATTTTTTTGTGTGAAGGATAAAACTGTACCTTTCGTCTTTCAAGTGTACATCAGTTTAGCGAATGAAAAAGAATACTTTTAAAGAAAAACAAATACTTCGATTTACATTTTTACATAATTACTTACCAGGATACTTGCGATAAAAGAAACCAAATCCAAATCTAAACATAGAATGTGTCAAAACTGCTAAATAACAATCTCAATTCTGCTGCTATTTATCAAATAATGAAATTTAATTATAAAAACCGTTCAGAAAAGAAAAGTCCACTCACTGCTGGTCCGAGCTAGCTGGACCCTTTGAAGGTCCCTCCTGTGGGTCGATCGGACCTCTGGTGCATGATTAACCATAAATAATAAATTAATAAAACTGCTTAATAAAAGAATTAAATTAAACACCCTGCCCCCGTCCTAGAAATGCGTGCACTCATTTCAAGTTACTCCTATGCCCACCTTAGCCTTTCAGACAATTAAAATGGCCTTAAAAGACCCGAAGCTTTACTAAGCGATAAACTATCAGACCGGCCGATTCGGGACCCCGTGGGGCCCACGATCTCTGATGGCCAATCTGGGATTCTCTGAAGGTTCCTTACAGAGAAAGAACCACATCCTGCGAGTTTGGTCCGAAACGGAAGGTCGGATTAGCCAAAATCGCGTTATCGCTTAAAATCCAAACCCTAGTCCCAGGGTTCTTGATTTCGGAGTATCCGGGACTCCGATTCGCAATCCGTCGAATCCTACACGATCCTGGAATCATGTAGAACGACATGTCCAAAATTGAGTGCGATCCAACGACTCGACGACACTGCACCCAAGGATCGCGCAATATGGAAAATTCGTTCGGGGCTCAAACGGACTCCAAATCGAGATCCGCGAAATCCTACGCGCTCGTGACAACACGAGGATCGTAAAACTGCACAGAGTCACTTCACCACCCTCACCCACGCGCCGGGGCAGTTTGGGTGTCCAAAGCGATAACGGCTCGCCGGAATCTGGAGATTTCCGCCGGTTGTCATCCAAACTTCTTTCCTCTCGTTCTCCCTCAATTCTCCACCAAATCGTTCGAGTAAGGTATGGTTTCTCAGCTATTTTTTATGCTCTAACTGATGGTTGGCTGGGTTTTGATCGATTTCACCTCTAGATCACTCGATTTTCAACTTGAAAATCGGCCGAACTTCGGCCGCCGTGATCGGTCATTTCCGGCCACTTTTTGGGGTATGTCCAAGAACAAAAGTGACTCCAAATGGGGTGTTTTACCTAGGATAGGAGTTTGGAGAAAAACAAATACTTCGATTTACATTTTTACATAATTACTTACCAGGATACTTGCGATAAAAGAAACCAAATCCAAATCTAAACATAGAATGTGTCAAAACAACATCTTATCATCTCATCATCTCAAGTTTGTCTTAATCGTAATGGCAGGTGAACTACAAGTTCATTTGTTGAATTGGGATTCCAGTTCAGAATCCTTTTGCCTCAAGGACTCCCAAAAAGGAAAGATTTTGTTCTTTCAAAAAGTTCCTCTTGTTTGTACTAAAATTTGCTTTTTTACTCATGTTTTGCCAGAAAAAGATTTTGAGGAAAGCGTTTTTTACCAGAAAAAAAAAAAAAAAAAAAGATTTTAAGGAAGCACATTGTTAAACGCCAATTCTTGTACAACTTATGGCCAGTATTTGGCAAATACCCATTCTCTATTGCTCAGCCAGAGCATGGAACCCAGGTGCTTATGGATGGCGTTTTCATCAAATCGGCTCATGAATGTCAATCAGATTCTATGGGTCCGAACAACAAATTTCGTTGCTGAGATGAAGTTGGCTCCTTTATGAAAGTTGTTCCAATGGAAGTCTAGTATAACATATGCAACTTTGGGATCACTCTGACTGTTGTAGCCCTTTCAGACTGTCACGAACTGTAACATGTTTAGAGAAGGAGGGAGTTGGCTGTGAACCAACCATAGTTAATGAAGAAATATGGGTGATAAAGAAAATATTAAAATAAGTAAAGAGGCTTTGACAAACTATGTTGACGTTCACATGTAAAGGAAGAAAACAATTAAATATTGTTTGTGAGAGCAAAAAGAGAAAGAATAAGAAAAGAAAGAAGGAAGGAGAGCGGCAATAGGAACCAAGTCTTAGGCATCTCTGCCATGGCCAAATGTTGCCCTCAAAGCATGCAAAACCTACCTTCGGCCATGAACCAAAAAAAAAAAAAAAAAGGCTAAATTTTGGGGGCCACATTTAGCTATTTAATCCCACTCCTAGGCCATTTTTAGTCCAGTTATAGCTCAGGTTAAATTTTTTTGTGGGCCCATCGCATGTGATGTTCAAAGAAGGGAAGGTATCATGTGTGGGTGTGAGCACAGAACTTCTCGTGCAACTGTAAATTCAAAGGCTGATATTAAAAACGCGCTAACATCAGCTAGGCCTTACCTCTTTTTTTAACCTTCCAAATATTTTTAAATTCGTATTTTTTTAATATATAAAAAAATACTTTTTATCACAAATGGTCCATGAGGTTTGCGAAATTATCACCTTTGGTGCTTTATGTTTTTTTTTCTGACATTATTGGTCCCTTATGTTACACCTCACACATCAATTTAATCAAGCCGTCACGTTCAGTCAAAATTTTCTGTTAGATTGCTGACGTGGATTAAACAATGTTTTAAATATTTTGGCTTTTATCATAAATGGTCCCTGAGGTTTGCGAAATTATCAGCTTTGGTCCTTTATTTATTTATTTTTTTGTTGACATTATTGGTCCTTATGTTACACCTCACACATCAATTGATCCCATCATGAGATTTCGTTAAATATTTTTGTTAAATTGCTAACATGACACAAATGTATTGAATTACTAAACCCTAAAATTTACTGAGTAAACTCTATTACCTAACTATTTATTGAATTACTAATTTACTCTAAAATAAAATGACAAAAAATATATATTGAATTTTAAAACAAATATAATTTTAATAAGTACACCCTACTCACCATATTCAACCCTAATCAAATCAATCCCTTGAATCAATTAGTAATTCATTGGGCAAGAACATAATAAAGTTAAATCTATCTCAAGGACAACAAAATAACGGCCCACAGAATTGACAACTTTTAGAACCATGTTCTCCAGGCCACATTAATGTCGGCAAGTTTGCAATATCTATCTATGTATGGTATCTAGCACAACACATCATGCCCAGTACGAGGAATTACACATCTAAATTTATTTCTCTTCTGTTTCATGCATGATCATGAACTTGAAGCCCTTTTGAATACTACAACCTCTAGACTCCTTATCTATCAAACTTGTTATAAACTCAATTCTCAAATGGGTTTGGTGTTGTGTGATATAGTGTATCATGGGTATTTTTGGTAGTTAAATAGGGTGTACTTAGTTAATTTTACTTTTTGATTTAAATATTATGGTGCATTTAGATAATAGGATGTACTCAATTAATTTTAGGGTTCGTTTAGCATCACTATAAAAAAATAGTTTTTGAAACGTTAACTTTTTTTTTCCTTCTCTTTTTACGTTTTGAATGTATATAAAATTCTTTTTTCTTAAAAAAAAATTATAAACATATTCGAAAATTTATTAAGATTCCTTCAAAATAAGACGTGCCACATGGACATGAAAGTTTATCAACGTACATGTGTCATATCTGGAATATTATCTCTAACTAGTAGTTTAATTAAATAAAACAATATATAGTATTGGAATGTATATGTGTTATACCATAGTTTTTCTCAAAATAATAAAATATGGAGGGTCCTAAAATATAGCTTGCATGGCTGGAGATGGAAAAAAAATTTAGTCCTACGCTATTCTTTAAAAAATTAATATTTTGAAAGGCTAAAATTATAGCTCTAAACTACATTTAGCCCTATAACTAGAGATGAGCTTGCAAACTTCAAATGCACCACTTTACTCCTCACCCTAATACCCACATTTTAAAAAGGCTATGTGAAAGCAAATTCTCCCACCTAAAGTTCAAACTCGTTGGTTGGCTTTCCTTTCGAAACAGACTCCCAGTTCAACAAAGAATCCATAGGTTCATTCCCTCTGTCAATTGGCTTGGAAACAGCAAGTGCTAAAAACTACAATAACACTTTCCGAATAATATAATCTTGTTTTCAATAGTTATCCGATGTAAACCTAACCTCTGCATTCTTGCATTCAAAGTTTTTGAGAGCTCATAATCGAGCTTGAGAGTTAAAAGTCCTTTGTTGACTGGTATTTCCTTGACTTTTGACAATTGACTGGTATTTCCTTGACTTTTGACAATCTTTTTCTGAAAATTTTTGCGAGGTTAGATTGTTGTTTTGCAATGTAGGAATTTTCCTCTCCCGAAATTGTCTTATCATGAGCAACTATACTGTTATGAAGGTCTTTGTCTATTTATACTGTTTCTCTAGCTGTTACTAAGCATGCTTCTTCCCACTTCTTGGTCGAAGGTATTTCTGTCTTTTGGCACCACTAAAGTCCACTTGTAGTTATCTTATTGGATGAAATGTTTATATTCTCACAAATGCCCCTCATCTCTTCCAATTTCCAAAGTAGATCTTCAACAGACTCAGAAGAGACGCATTCCATCGATTCACTGGGTGAGATCTTCCACATGTATGAGGTCTCAGGTCCAGCTCCAAGCTAGGATTGTAATTAATTTGATCAAATAACAAGAACGGAGCATTTACCTGGGAAAAATAACTACAACAGAATCATTTCTCTGGGAAGAACTAGTCAAAAAAATTCATCATATCCCTTCTAAGATCGTTCTATTTCGTCTGGTATTTCGCAGGCAGAAACTATATATAACGTAGAGAATACATAAAAGAGACCTTCAAAGGACCAGGGTCCAGCTCCAAGCTAGCTAGGAGTGGGTATAAGCAGATCCACGATCTCGTTTCTAGAGACTGGAAAGATAAAAATGACATAATTTGCAAATATTATGTCAGGTGATAGTGTTTCTCCAGAAGAGAAGGCATGCATCTCAACATTACTAAAAATAAAAAAACAACAGACAGAAACAAACATTCCAGGAAGCTCATGCTTTATCAAAAATATTGGATCACTCTAGTGCGCCATGCATTCTCCAAAGACTTGGTTGGCTACCAACTATGAGTCACAGTAAAACATTTTAAAATGACAAAATATGATAATTTAATCTTATCAAGAGATTTCAAAATCGACTACCGAAATAAAATGACAACGTCATTGACATCGAAATTTATAAAACCGTTCACCACATTAACCCAAGGTAACTTCTTTATACACATACAATTATACTATTTTAACACATACAATTATACTAATTTAAGGGTAAGAAGGGAACACAAAGCCCAAACAATATTTGTACGCTTATGTTACATTGTAGTTGTTGAATCTTTAGTTTTATTATTTAAACTTAATTTAATCATCATAATGGCTTGAAGAAATTTTCATATCACCTTGCACTAAAATGGGGAAATTTGAAAAACCCAGAGGCTGCCTTGACCAAAGACCAGAATCGTTAGCGCGACCAGAGAGCAGCTACGGCGAGGTGGCTTGTCACCAGTCTTGTCCTCCAAGTGGGTGGCCAACAAATGTTGGCTTTAAGCAATTGACCGACCACTAGTATCCATGAATAATAACTCAAGGTTGATGTTTACTTATATCATTGTATAGCATCTATATATACTTAAATGTTAAATATACAGTTATTTCCATTTAATTACCTATTTCACAAAAAGGCTACTTACAATATAGGAGCCAGTAGCCAACTAAGAAGTGTACTATTCATTTCCGGAAGTGAATATTCACAACTGATGGTTGCAACGACAAATTCTGCTGAATAGAGAGAGCAAGAGGCAAAAATGGATGGAAAATAAATGAAGAAATCTTTTTTGTTCGACTGTCTGTGCTACCAGCTTCTGGACCTATTGAAAAACCCAGAGGATCATTTATGTGCTTAGTTTAAAAAGTCAATTAAGCAAACACACAACACACATGATCAACCAAATCAGAAAACAACAGTTTCGATGACATGATTAACATTCCTATATCAAATTAGCCAAATTGAAAATAATTCAGCCGTTCAACTATTGTCACAATCATTCCAGTGAATCATCAGAAGCAGTGTTCATCTATTTATCTTATCAATTGGATGACTCAATGGTTTATGATTTGGATGATCCTTAAATGGAACCTAAAAATGCATGGTTTCAAAGATTTGATCACATTGCAAGCTGCACCTCACATGTGGCCGTTAAGTCAAATCCTCAACTTAGGTTTTTCAATCAATCACCAATGTGTGTGTGTTTGTGTGTATATATGGGTCAGGTTCAAGGTATGCACAAAAAGCCATATTTTTTTACACACTTTCTCAACCTTCACATCTTTTATCATCCAATGGATAGAAATGCATCTCACACAACAAATAACTTCATTATTTTCTCTCTTCGTTTATTTGTTGCACACTTGACGAGGTGGGGCATTTAGTCTCTCTCATTAAATGTGGTGTCTCATTCTCCTAGATTATTTTGTTTCCGTTTAATTCTGAAACGAAGCACTAAACTTCATCTGGTTTCTTCTCTCCTATTTAAATCAAACTTTTTTGTACTCTAGCCGGAAATCATGCATTAGCAGAGTTTGTCACTCTCGTCAAACTTTACAAATTCAGCCTCCAGTAGAGAACCAAACTTCCCGTATCAGAGTGGCATCACATTCAGAAAAAGATTGAGTTGGAGGAAGAGGAAACTGTCATTTTTCCGTAATTTTCTTCAAACCCACAGTTTATTTTGAGGTCCGCTCAAGTTTTTAGATATGTTAATGAAATTAACTGGGTAGATGTGTTAAATTGTACGTGTGAATTTTTAAAGTGCAAGGGTGAGTAAGTCATGAGCTACATAATGGAATAAGTAGCGTTCAGGTTTTGAGATGGAGGAAGCAGTGTAGACAGACCAACTTTTGGTCTTACATTTTTTTTTTTTTTTCTAATTTAATTTTGTCTTATTATTTTTTTTAAAAATTCAATCATGGGGAGAGGAGAGAGTGTAGGAGAAAAAATGGTGAGACAGAAGAGGTTTCCTTTTGGGTAAGAACTGAGAAGAGTTTTATTTTCTGTCAGTTTGCAGAGAGGAAAAGAATTTTTAAGGAAGAAGAACACATCACATCTAAAGTGGGAAGATAGACCAACATTGAATAATGTGCAGTAAAATATTTTTTATTCTTCAGGATTGGTGGAGAGAGGGAAGAGATAAGAGAATAAGAATTGAAGCACACAAAGGTTCAAGATATATTAATTTCTTTGAATGTGTTTAAATCTAATGGCTTAAAATGTATAATTTATGTTAAAAATGTATGTCCCCCCGATCCTGGCCCTATATACGTATACATGTATACATGTGCGTGCATGTATACATATAAATAACAATACTGGTAAATGATAGATACCTGTCTTGATTTTAAATTTCAGCGTATTTGGTGGCCTTCTTAAGATGAACTTGATGGGATGGTCTGTTGACTGTCTATGCCGATCAGTCGCAGAAATCAACTGCACCAGAAACACATTAGAAATTGTGAAACCTTAGTAGAGGGGGTTGAATTGACAAAACTGATTTTCCCATAAGGTATCAAAATGCATTGTGTCACATTCAGGAGAGAACCACACAAGAATAAGCGGGTGTGCTCACCCGTCTACTTTTCTAAATTTTCAATTGTTTCGACTGCTTGTGCGTTACATGTCAACAAACAGGGCTCCTGAGAAACCCTACGATTTTGGGAGGCAAGAAACTCTAGCAAATAGCTGGACACAGCCTTGAAGAATCTAACCCTAGACAACGTGGGAACAAACCACGGGCCTGACCACTAGACTAAACCCTCGTAGGTTATATCACAGTTCAAAAAAAGTTTCTTTGATTATTTTGATTGATTTGATTTCAGCACACAGCATAAGCAATTCACATGACTACACAAAAACCAAACATAGAACCTGTACTCAAACCTGCCACAAACAGTCAACTAAAAAATTTGTGATGTGGAAATAGCTTTCCTTACAAATGGATTCAAAAATATCCAATTACATAAAGGTAGAATATATAACGCGATGTCATTTAAATCTTGCACAGGACAAACCACAAACCAAAACTCCATCAGATGCAATTTGATGCAAGAAGATTGGTCTTATTGATGTTTCTGTAGTTATGTTTTTATAATAGTTTTCCAATGTTTAAAAAATTAAATTAGTTTATTTGGTCAACTTTGGACTGCGTAGGTTTTCTCTTGCTAAAGATAACTGGAGCATACACATAAAAAGACTATATTCCTCAGCTTAATGCAAACAAAGCAGTTCATGGAATGGGAAATTTTTAGTTTCTGAATCAAACCTTTTCATCAAAGCGAAAAAGAGATTGGTCAAAGTAGGGAGAAGGGCTCTGCGACTGACAACTAAAAGGCAAAGAAACTAGCATCTTCTTCACAAACTGCAGGATCATAAACTGATTAAATGTGAGGTTTGGGCACATAGCTAAATACAGAATGCAACCACAACATTAACAAATAAACTGTGTTATCATGCCTTAATGATACAAAAGTAACTGGAAGCATTGCTATGAGGTTTGGGCACAGAAGATAACCATACTGATAAATAAACCTTGCGATCATGCCTTAATGATGCAAAAGTAACAGGTAGCATTGCTGTATAAGTTATGCATGTAACTAATTCCGATAGTGGAACTTCACCTGCAAAGAACTACTTGCTTTATTTTTAGCACTTCTTAGTTGCTCCCGAGCATGCATGTTATTTGAGTGGGATGAAATGAAATTCAAATACAACGAATTTCTTGATGTTGCATGAAAGTGATCGCAGAATTGCTCAAACAGGAGATAAAGCTCATCTGCCGTATTCTACAAGGAAAAATGTCAAATGAAGCAAGGTCTTGTTTTGATCTGTGAAAACAGAAGAAAGAAATTGAAAAGAAACAGAAAACAATTGTCACAAAATTACCTGATAAAAAGCTGCGATTTCAGTTGTCTCCATGTTATATACTGCAAAAAAGGCTGGGTGCTGATCAGCATTACGTGATACCTGCTCCAACGATACCATAAAAAAAAAAAAAAAAAAAAACCAATATTATCAATTATTCAATCAGCACAAAGCCCATTGAGCACAAGAAAGCAAACTCTGGGAAACCCACATTAATACTGATAATGTTTGTTAGTTTACCACTATCCCAAAAGCTTAAGCTGTTGTGATCTGTGCCAGCATTTGTACAAAAGGCACATGTTAAAGATATCTTGTGACATTTGTGCAGTGGGAACATGTCAAAGACTACAAATGAAGAATCTTGGAGCAAGATTCATATTTTCCAGAGTGACACCAAACATCTACAACTAAATATAAAAAATACCAGAGTGACCAAAAATCTACAACTAAATATAAAAAATACCAGAGTGACCAAAAATCTACAACTAAATATAAAGAATCTTGGTCAAATTCAGATGTCAACTCTGTTGAACAAATGGTACAACTACAATGGATAGGGTGACCCATTCCTGAAAGCATCTGGGTTCAATACGACAGAGTAATTTATCCCCTCTCCACCCTATCACAGATGGAGGATTAAATTATGTGATCAAAGAGTGTCCAAACATGAAGTTTATATTTCTTAGAACGAGTATGATATGAACGTAATGCTAGAAAGAAGTCTCACCCCTCCATCTACACTACCAAACTTTATTAGCAGGTGGTGCCGGTCCAAGAATTGTACCTGTCCAAGAGTTGTGTACAAACTTGTTACATGTCATATTTGGTGCGCATTATCAGATTGCCTGTTATATGGAGCAGTGAAGATTATGCAAGTGATTGCAGAAGTCTCATACCATATACATCTACATTTTAAAGAAAAATAATGCAAGCCTTACCTTCCAGATCACCAAGTCAACATAGTCTTGGAAATGGAAATAGAACTTCTTCTTCAGGGATTGGACCCTCTGGAGTGAAAAAGTCATAAAAGTTAGATTAATTACATTAAAAACATTAATTGCAAAACATACAAATAAACTGATTGCATAAGAGCTAATGACAAACAAAAAATAATGCACATAGGCAAGAACAAATAAATGTTCCAATTGAAGCATAATATCAAGTAATTCAAAACACATAAATGCCTGGTGCAAGATTTTCATTTGGGTTGGATTGTGCTTCCATCTTAATGATTTTCTGTCTATCATATAACCCAGATCTTTTAAGGGATTGGCACTGTTGTCTGCATGGGATGGTGGCACATTTAGGTTCATGGTACAGCTTTAGGAATGTGATATGCTGTTGTTTCCTGGTAATTGATATGCTCCAGTGCCTTGTACTAGCTAGGTTATGGGGCATACTTAGGTTACTATTTAAGATAGTGTTTCACTTTGGATTACTTATCGTTCAGATCATTTCTGCACAATCTGGAATTAGATCAGTACATGCGTACCTGAGAGCATAAATACTTACAGGCAAGCACAAAAACGCTAAACATCTTTCCACCTAAATTTGAATTTTCTGTGCCAAAAGGTAGGCTAATATTCATACAATTCTATTTTATAAAAACTACACGCATAAAGTGTACCATATCCACATAGCCCAAGAGCTTACTAAGAGAATGAAAATGGTTTCAGAAAATGCCAGTAAACAAACATTAATGTAAATCACATCTGCTGCAACCCATCGAAAAGATATTCCAAAATGATGTGTTGCAGCAGCTTGGATTACATATTCCAAAGTGCCATGGCAAGATAAAGCATTTAAATAACAATGAACCATAGAATGACAGAGATAACCAACCAATGCCTGATCTGGTTCTTCATTCCATATTCCTCTAAATATGAAAGAGAGCAACCGCTGTTTGATTCCACTAAGAAAGCAATAGTCTGATGAAGGCTCACTCTGATGTAAACCATTCTCAACAGGATTCTCAGGCAGTTGATGCAGTTTACCTTTTTCATGACTAAGCATACTCTGCCATCAATCAAAAGTTGATTTGTCAATCGAATGCTCGACATATTAAACATTAAAAAGAATTTCTAATCACCAAACTTTGTCAATTTCATGATAAAATAAATGAGGAAAAATCAGCATTAGTTACTAAACTGTGTGGATGATTAAATGAAAAGGCAAGGAAAATGTGGGTTAAGGCTGTAGAGATCCTTATTTAGTGGTCCGGGTACAGTTAGGATGGCAGAGTTTTCGGTCTCAGGAGCATATTGCTCTGATGAAGTGTTGGGAATAGAGCAAGATAGGAAAAAACAATCTTCTTATTATCCACTGCGTTAGAGTATAACACACAGGTGTTTATACAGAATCCAGGACATAAAATCTGCTCTAAAATTAGCCTATAATCAAGCTTAACAAATAAGCCTTCAATTATGACTTCAAGCTTAGACCAAAATCAATCTCCCAGCTGTAAACCGCCTATAATAACGGCACACAATAGCCACAAACAGAATGGAAAACTAAGTTTTGAACCTGTAGTACAAATTTATGTTGCCTTCAATTATTACTTCATTATTGCTATTTTTAGCAAAACACAACACAAGAGTCTTCATCAACAACAAATTCAGAGTTTCTATAGATTGATCCTATTAGACAAGATATTAGCAAATTCCATTCATCCAAGTCTCAGTAAAGGCTTGAAATATATGCCACTAACCTGAGTGCTTGAATTGAGAAAAAGCTCATCATCTTCACGACAAAATGTCCCAATTGCTCGTATGTCAACAAGGTTCCCAGAGTCCCTGATTTGCAGGATGTGTATTGTTTGATAGCGAATTGACACAATTGCCAGTAAATCATCATACAAGAAGACACCCATGTTATGGGCCAGGTTAATAAAATCGTTGTGAAAGCACTTCTGATCCAGAACAACTCCATCTTCCAATCTAAGCATCAGAAGGATTATCAAACTAATAAGCAACACATAGACTAAGCTTCCAAAAACACCCAATAACATTTCACTTTCATAAGTTCTCTGTTAAATTATAATCTATACAGGAAAAAAACAACAGCAGACCTCAAGAGGTGAAAAGTTATCTTTTCTATTGAGGGGACTCCCTGAACAGCTCCTCCAACAGGCGCATCATGATTTTGTGTAGTAGAAGTAGCAAATAGTCCAAATTGGTTACTCTCCATGTAAAGAAAAAAGTCCTTGCATATAAGCTCATTGCTAGAAGCAAGTGATACACAGTACAGTTGGCTGAAGAAGCTCTCAAACCTCTTTGCTTTTGGGGGAAGATCATTAGTATCGCATTCTTCCTTGCATGAATATGAAAGCCACGTTGGTCTATAAACAATCAGATCCTGATGATTTCTACTGAAACATATGAGGTATTGACCATCCTCAGTGATTTTACGGTATAGATGGTCTGGGCACTCAACTTCATATATGGTACAATTAGGGACTAAATTCTCGTAAAATCGCCTGGTATGGTGAACCTGCAAGCATTAGCATTACAGGTAGTACTCAGGATTCTGTAGTGTATGAACAGAATATTGCAACATTTTTTACCATTCCACTTCAGTACCCTATTCATTTCTAGATATTCTAAGTTTTATATAAACATGTCATAAGAGATAGAAAAAGAAGAAAAGATAAATTGACATGAAGTTAGAGATAAAGATCACCACAGAGGCAAGACCTTGGCTTTCTGGAAAAAATGAAGATATACATAGGAAAGAACAAAAATTTTCTAATTCTACTGAACAGGAAGCGGAAAAATATATTAAACAACCCAGAAAAATCAAACAAGCAACAAAAAAACAGTAGATAAATAAATAAATAAAAGCCTGAAGCAATAAGTAGTTGTCCATGCAACTTTATATTAATAATAACATAATAACAGTAACAAGAGGTAAAGAGTAACAAGAAGGTACACTAGTGCCAGGAGCAACAGTGGAAATTTGGCGGTCGAAAATCCTGGCAGCAACATTGTGTCTTCTAAACATTACTATTGATGGCTTCTACTGAAGCTGGAAGCTGAAGCTCAATTGATATTCTATCTACAAACAATTACTTACTTATTAGAAAAGAGAAAATGCTTCTATTAATTGAAAATGGAGAGACATGAGAATTTATTACAGATCTAGGTTTCCGAAGGCGTTGCCTAGGTGCTCGTCGGAGCTCAGGCGTTCCGTTATTTATCTGTTTGCACGCTTAGCATTTGCGTCGGCGGCCAGCTTCAGTGCCGCTTTGTGGCTCTGCGAGGCGCATCTGCGCGAGGAAGAAGAAGGCCACGCGTCGATTTGAGGTGCTGCTGAGTTTATCTTCTAACACGCTGCGCCTGTCTGATTATTATTATTTCTTTAAAGAACGCCGCCACTACTTTAAAAGAAACGCTGCGTTTTATGAGCAGCAAAATGTTTTTTTTTTGTTTTTTTGTTTTTTTTTGGTTTAGCAGTCTAACTTAGCTGTAATCCCCTCTCTCTTCCCTGATACATTCAATTTGAGAATTCTCCCCAACAACAGGCTGCAAGTAGGGGTACAAGTTGTATTGGAAATTCCAATTCAAAAATTTCTGATTTTGGCAAGTTCAAATCAATTCCGACATTCGAAAGTTCTAAAATCCAAAAATTCAAAAAAGAAATTTGATTGGAATTGAAATGTATTTTAAGATTCCGAATTCCAAAATATATCAAGGGTTCAAGCTTAGACTACATATAATGACTAGTTTTATGTTGAATTTGATATGACTTAATGACCAAATAGACACGGATGAGCTATTTCATAAAGAATAACAACATATAAGTGATAGTATATAATAGTTTTTCTAGCTTCCACGTATGATTATTCAATTTTAACCTTTCAAATAGTTAGACATGTTTAAAAATTTCAATGATTTTCTGAAATATGCAAGTTTCGAAATTTTCCACAAATTCCTAAAATTCTGAGTTTTCCAAATTGGAATGGATGTTGAAATTTTGAAATTTTTTGAAACGAAAATGGAAAAGAATTTTCATTAAAAATATTTTAGAATGAGAATGGAATTGGAATCCCCTTATTTTGGTATGATCCATCCGAAAATTAGCCCTAGCTGCAAATCAGCCATTCTATTCATCTATAACTCTTCACCTCGAAGCTCCACTTCAGTTTAAGGATATCTCTGCTTCAGTTATATATATATATATATATTAGTCACTCCTCGTTCATCAATTTTGATAATAAGTTCAAAAGTCCTTTCCCATATTGGTTCCTCCATTGGTGGGAAAAACATGGCCCAGTTGAAGAAATTCTACCAGCCTCAGTTCTCCAACTCATCCATCACTACACCCAGAAGGCCAAGTTCTCTTCAGTTGATTTATTTTTCCCTAAGCAATTATTATTTATTGCCAGATACAAGGTACCCTGGATTTTAAAATGGTCTTACAGGGTTACTATAGATGCCCGCATCCTTGCCCGCCAATTCTCAGTCAAATGGTGGGACAAGTTCGAAGTTGACAGAATCGCCAAATATGTCTACAATGATCTTCCAGTAGCCCAAGTCCCTCTGCCGGTCTCTCCCTCTGCATCTGTTCAATCTTCCCTCTCAGTCGAAGGAAAATCCAAAGCAGAACTTCGAGAAATCGCCACTCAGTTGCTCAGACAAGCCTCCCAGATGGATGATGATGAAGACAATGGGTCCCCCTCGTCTTCCAGCTGTCAGCCCATCTCGGTCAAGCCCAAGACCTGGTTCGAAGACAGTCAAGATCCATATGATGCCTATGATCTAGCCTCAGACTAGGCCTCATGATGTTCCTGACATCTTCACATGCCAAAGTAGCCGAAAGTAGCCGTCCATGCAAAAGTTGCCAGACATCATAATTGCCACAGGAAACAGCATCTGCTTTTCCTGTTCTTTTCCCCCGCCGAAAGTTGCCTCAGTCAAAAGACTTTCATAAGAAGACAAAATTGAAAGTTGAATTAGGTTGCTTTTCCGTGACTCCACAGTGATAAGCAAACCTCAGTTGTCTTACCATAGTTACACAAACCCTAGTTGCTTTTCTATTTAAGCTGGCTTCGGCCTCAGTTGTAAGCATCTTTTAATCGTTTTTATTTTCCTTCTTCAGTTTTTAGAGAATCTCTCTAATACATCCTTCAGAGAAATTCACTTTTGTAAACACTCTTGTAAAAGCGTGCAGTTGTGTTTTGAAGAATTGCAGTTGCAATCTTTGTGAGTATAAATAAAAGTTATTTTCAATTATCTATTTTCTGAAAGCATTATTTGATGCATTATCATTATTTTCTGCATTAGTCTGAAAGTTGCTTAGGTTGCATCCATCTCTAATTTCCTTCTGATCTTCATTCTGTATTATATCCAGTTGCTTTTTGTTCTATCTCTTTGTTCCCCTTCTTTTGGTATCAGAGCCGTAAGTGTTACGGTCTTTGTCTAAGTCTGCTACTCATCCCCGCCCAAGTGGCTGGTTTAAGCTTCTGAGTAGAAGGTTTTCAATTCTTCCTTTTCTTCCCTTTTATGCTTTGAGTCCTCTGTTGATTTTCTCTAAGGTCTGACCCGTGAGTCCTTTTTGCTAGATCACGTAAATCCCAGAGAGGTAGTGTGTGCTGGGCAGGAGACAGAAAATTGAGAAAGTTAATAGGATACTTAGAGTCTAAACGGTCGGTTTAGGATCTACTGTTCATCTTCTTCCTCAGATAGTTGAACCCAGTTTCTTGAGTAGTCATGAGTCGTTTCCTTAGGTCAAGGTCTAGTAATTCTGCAAGTTCTAGTGCCAGTCTAAGTCGACTCCCAGAGATAGTTAATGAAGAACAATTTGAATATAATTCCAGCAGTAAAGAACAATTAGATTTTAGAGATTGGAACATACCTAAAATCCCCAGTCAGAAAATTTATAAGAAACATTGGTTACCTTCTAGTTTCAACAGTACCACACATGTCAAAACAGTTGAACAAGTTTACGCCTTAAGTAAAGAACACGAAACCTGCCAGTTGCTTAATCTTGAGTCTATTTTAAAACATAAGAAAGACGGTAATAATTTCTTGCATATTGGCCTAGTTCAAGTCGCTGTAAAGCCTCTGACACGGTTAGGGTTGAAAGCCTCAATCCTGCTATGTCTTCGTGATGCTAGATTCACTGAATTTAGCGATAGTACTCTAGGAATCATTGAGTCCAGTCTGTGTAATGGCCCTGTCCATTTTGACTGTTATCCTGATTTCACTGTAAGTCTTAGTGATCCCCATATCCTGAGAACTTTGACTCTGAATATTAAGACTGAAGGTTACAATGTTCTCCCGGGAACCCAACCTCTAGCCTTAGTATACAGAATCTACTATAAGGTCACAGGAACCAATATGAACTTCCAAGCCCTTAATAAAAGCCCAAAGGATCAAACAGTCCTGATCCAGAGTCATACCTCAGATGCCCATATCCAAGTACCTCATACAATTAAGTGGTCAGAAGTTGCCCTTCCAAAAGATTGGACCTTAGTCACTGAGAGCCAACCAGCTCCAATCCAGCGTAGTCTAAACAATTTAGACTACATTCAACAATATCTAGACGGCACAGTTAAAATACAGTTTGAAAGCCATCCCTTACGCAAATCCAATGTCCAGTTACAACAATTGCCAACCCCTGGTCAGTCCCAAAGGCATGCCCCTGCTCGACATTCCTTTGCTGCTTCTTCCTCCACTCTAGAACGAGACCTAGAGTTAGAAAAGGCAATGATTGATTTCAAACTTGAGTCCCTGAGAAAGACCTCTCAAGTAACCCAGCCTTGCTACGGCCAGGCTTCAGTTCCAGATGATAAGTCAGATTCACCTGAGTCACCTACCCAGTCTGACTTTGTAGTTGAAAATCAGCTCAGAACCCTTAATAAAGAATTTAAAATTAATTGGGTTAATTTAAATCATCATTTAAAAGCTCCTGAGAACAAGCCCAGGCGAGATCTTTATCATCAAGCCTACCCTAATAGCAAACACCGAGATATGATTTTTCAACAATGGAAAAATTATATGCGATCAGCCAAAGTTGAAATTTTTTACCTAGATTTCATAGAAAGCCGTTATTTGTCTCATGATGAGTTAAAAACTTTAACTAAAGAAAAATGGAAATTAGCTGATAAGTCTGTAGTTGAGTCTAGTCACCCTCCAGTAGAAACTATAGTTGTAGAACACCATAAAGCCCTAGTTCCCGCCACTCCTTTCAAAACCTTTGAAAGCAGTGATCCTCATAGGAAACTAATCGAACAAAATAACTATGCCAATCAGAGTCTAATCACCATAGGCAAACAGTTAGACACGATTGAAACCAAAGTTGATCTGCTGAGTCCGCCCATTGCAGACTCCAGACCCAAACCAAAAGTTGAAAAACCAATAGTTCAGTTTCAAGAGCTTAAGTCAGGCCCAGTTCTAAACGTTAACTCTACAATGAAAAAAATAGAAGACATGTTAGCACAGTTAACCCCTGTCAAACCCGAGAAAGGTGATACATCTGGTATTAAAACACTAGATGCTTTTGCCACTTCTCACTCTGAGACAGAATCAGTAAGTTCAGAAACTAGTGAGATTTCTAAAATTGAAAATGCTTTTCAAAATCTAGAAATACAACCTAAGCCCAGAGTCAAAAAGATAGAAAAACATATAAGCCCTACTAGCCTAACCAAGAATTGGTATTCCAGACCAACACCCCCAGATATCCAATTTGAAGAAAGAAACCTCCAAACCCAGTTTTCTGTTTCTTCCGACAAATTGTATGAATGGAATATTGATGGTCTTTCTGAGCAAGAAATTTTAAATAAATTACAACATATGTCGATGGTCGCCAATAGTTATATCACCAATCACAGTTTCAGACAGTCTGAAATTGTCCCCCTGTTAGTTATTGGTTTCACCGGTACTCTCAGAAGTTGGTGGGATAAGCACCTTACCCCTGAAAGCAAAAGTCGAATCATTCATGCTGTAAAACTTAATGAAGACGGTCTCCCTATATTTGACGAACAAATAGGTCAAGGTATAGAAGATGGTGTCAACACTCTGTTTTACACAATAATTGAACATTTCGTTGGAACCCCTAGTAACACCACATCTAGGATTCATGATCAATTAAGCAATCTTAGATGTCCCAAGTTGTCTGATTTCAGGTGGTATAAAGACGTCTTCATTTCTAGAGTCATGCTTAGAGATGATAGTAATCAACCATTCTGGAAAGAAAAGTTTATTAATGGATTGCCAAACTTATTTGCCCATAAAATCCGCACAACCCTAAGTAATGAACAAGGTCAAATTGATTGGGATTCATTA
Source organism: Prunus dulcis (assembly GCF_902201215.1). Taxonomy (NCBI): domain Eukaryota; kingdom Viridiplantae; phylum Streptophyta; class Magnoliopsida; order Rosales; family Rosaceae; genus Prunus; species Prunus dulcis. The sequence goes on from NC_047651.1 coordinate 5,372,015, forward strand.
ACTTATGGTAATATTATAAGCACAATTAATCAAGTTGGTATGAAAATGTGTATTGATTTTAAAATTAATCGTCAAATCCAATCTGATAGAAAGTCAGCCAAGTACGAGTTAGGAAACTTCTGTGAACAATATGGTCTCACTAGTATTCCTCCTTCTCGGAAACACAAGCCTAGTCATCTTAGAAAACGCCATCATCCGAAGAAACAATTTTTCCGGAAAGATGATTTCTATAAGAAAAGAAATTTCTCCCCTAAGAAAAGTTGGTCTAAACGTCCAAAACAAAGTCGATCTAAGAAAGATAAAAGCAAAGTTAAATGTTTTAAATGTCAAAAATTTGGTCATTATGCTTCTGAATGCAAAGTTAAAGATACTATTAAACAGTTGCAGATTTCTGAAGAAGATAAGAACAAATTGATCCAAGTTTTGGAGTTGCGAGACTCTGAAATGAGTGATGTTGAGTCTCTAGTACCCAGTTCTGAATCCGAGCCGAGCCAGTCTTCAGATTCACAACCTAGTTCACCTAGAATTCAATTTGGTTGCACTGATAAATGCTGTAATAGATTAAAGTCTGTTTTTGTCCTTACTAAACAGGAAGAACAAGAAGAGTTGCTTGTAGATCTAATAGGAAGAGTTCAAAATCCTGAATTAAAAGCTGATTATTTAAAGAAGTTAATAAAGATTTTAAGTCAGGAAGGCCAGAGTTCCCTCTCTCCTACTCCTCAGCCAATTAGCATCAACACTACGTTAGAAAAATTCAATCGTAGAAAAGATGTCACCTTACAAGACCTCCAGTTAGAAGTAAAACAAGTAAAAAAGGAATTAGTTGACCTTAAGCAGATAAGTCAACAATTACAAGCTGAAAGTTATACGATCAAACAAGACTTAGTTGATTTACAACAAGCCACTCGCCAGCCTAGTACTCATTCAAAAAGCCCTTATCATTCTGATGAAGAACCTTCTGAAGAACAACCAGTTGTCAATCTGATCAAACAAGTACACCTTAGAAAATGGTATTCCAAAGTCACAATTTTTGTTCATGACTTTGAATTTACCACAGTTGCCTTATTTGATTCTGGTGCAGATCTTAACTGCATTCAGGAAGGTCTCATCCCTACTAAGTACTACCAAAAGTCCAGAGAATCCCTTAGCACTGCTTCTGGGAAATCTCTCCAGTTAAATTTTGAAATACCAAAAGCCCATATTTGTCACAACAAAGTTTGTTTTAAAACCTCATTCGTCTTAGTTAAAAATATTACTGATGAAGTCATTCTAGGACTACCTTTCCTTGCTCTGTTGTATCCTTTTCAGGTAGAACACGATGGTCTCATTTCTACCCATTTAGGAGTAACGGTCAAGTTTAGTTTCCTTTCTAAACCAGAGTTGCACAATTTAAAAAATTTACAAAAACAATCAATTTTTAAATCTGCCCAAGTTATCCAAAAAACCAATCAGTTAAATTTCCTTAAAGAAGAAATTAAGTATAAATGAATTGAACAACAACTTAGTGACAAGACCTTACAGTTGAAAATACAGTCTTTTGAGAACAAATTAAAAGAAGAAATATGTTCTGATTTGCCTACTGCTTTTTGGTATAGAAAACAGCATGTCGTCTGTCTTCCCTATATCAAAACCTTTAGTGAGAAAAATATCCCCACTAAAGCTAGGCCGATCCAGATGAATCAAGAATTAATGGAAGTCTGTAAGAAAGAAATTCATGAGTTATTACAGAAAGATATAATTCGCAAAAGTAAGTCCCCTTGGTCATGCCCTGCTTTTTATGTTCAGAAAAATGCTGAATTAGAAAGAGGAGTCCCCAGATTAGTAATCAACTATAAGCCCCTTAATTCGGTCCTAGAATGGATTAGGTATCCCATACCTAATAAAAGAGACCTTATTAATCGTTTAGGAAAAGCAGTTGTCTTCTCCAAATTTGATATGAAAAGTGGTTTCTGGCAAATCCAAATAGAAGAGTCAGATAGATATAAAACTGCATTTGTTACTCCCTTCGGTCATTATGAGTGGAATGTCATGCCGTTTGGTTTAAAAAATGCTCCTAGTGAATTCCAGAATATTATGAATGATATCTTCAATCCTTACAGTCATTTCTCGATTGTTTATATCGATGATGTTTTAATATTCTCTGAGTCAATTGAACAGCATTGGAAACATTTGTATCAATTCCTCTCCATTATCAAAAAGAATGGTCTAGTTGTCTCTGCCAAGAAAATCAACCTGTTCCAAGTCAACATCCGATTCCTTGGTTTTCATATACGTCAATCCCAGATTTCCCCAATAGATAGAGTCATCCAATTTGCTGATAAGTTCCCTGATCAAATTCTTGATAAGAATCAGCTCCAGAGGTTTTTAGGATCTCTAAATTATATTTCTGATTTTTATCCAAATCTGCGAAAACAATGTAAGCCTCTATTTGATAGATTAAAGGATAATCCTACTCCTTGGTCTGATGATCATACCCAAGTAGTTAAACAGATTAAAGCCCATGTCAAGACACTTCCCTGTCTTGGTATTCCTTCAGTTGATTCTTTCAAAATAGTCGAAACAGATGCCTCTGACATTGGTTATGGTGGCATTCTCAAACAGAGAGTCAGTCCAGATTCCCCAGAGCAAATCGTTCGTTTCCACTCTGGAACTTGGACACAGTCGCAATATAATTATAGTACTATTAAAAAAGAAATATTAGCTATTGTATTATGCATTAGTAAATTTCAAGATGATCTACTTAATCAAAAGTTTTTAATCCGAGTTGATTGCAAATCCGCAAAACATGTTTTAGAAAAAGATGTTCAAAACATTGCATCTAAACAGATTTTTGCACGATGGCAAAGTATATTAAGTATATTTGATTTTGATATTGAATATTTAAGAGGTAGTGAGAATTCAGTCCCTGATTTCCTTACTAGAGAATTCCTGCAGGAACCACAATGGCTCCCAAGAAAGACAAGAATAAAGAAGTTGCTAAGTCAAGCCAGTTGCCTAAATCATCCCAGTCGCAACAATCCCAGTCGCCATCCATGAGTCCGGCCAAGCCAGAATTACCAAAAACAATAGTTCCTTATCCTGGTTGCCCTCCTATCAGAGTTGCTACCCCCCTCTCAGTTGCCAATAGGTTCTCCTCCCTAGGATCCACAGTCGGTCAAGTCCGTCCTAGTTACCAGTCCACTTTAGTTGCCAGTTATGATCCTTTTGCAGTTGATATCCCTTCGGCATCCTCTGCACCTTCAGTAGTCCGAAAAAAGTCGTCTCCCTATTTGCCTAAAAGTAATTCCCATTTATTTGTCATTGAGCCAAACTATGATGTTAATGCCAACCCAGTTGAAATCGCCAGGCATTATTTCCCTCCTGGTTTCCATTACATGCCTTCTAATCCTTATAAGTCCCTCAAGTATTATAGAGATATTTTGCTTGAGACCAAATCAGTTGAAATCAAGCCCATAAAGGATCGTGATAACCCCAGCATTATCCTTTATCATTCTTTGTATATTCACCAGATTATAAGTCAAGAAGCATTCAGCAATCGCCCTTATGAGCTCAAGTTACTCCAGTCTCAGTTGCAGTACAATTATGCAGATTATATTGATGCATGGTATACTATCTTTCTTCACCAGTCTGAAGATTTTAGTCACTCCTGGTTCATCAATTTTGATAATAAGTTCAAAAGTCCTTTCCCATATTGGTTCCTCCATTGGTGGGAAAAACATGGCCCAGTTGAAGAAATTCTACCAGCCTCAGTTCTTCAACTCATCCATCACTACACCCAGAAGGCCAAGTTCTCTTCAGTTGATTTATTTTTCCCTAAGCAATTATTATTTATTGCCAGATACAAGGTACCATGGATTTTAAAATGGTCTTACAGGGTTACTATAGATGCCCGCATCCTTGCCCGCCAATTCTCAGTCAAATGGTGGGACAAGTTCGAAGTTGACAGAATCGCCAAATATGTCTACAATGATCTTCCAGTAGCCCAAGTCCCTCTGCCGGTCTCTCCCTCTGCATCTGTTCAATCTTCCCTCTCAGTCGAAGGAAAATCCAAAGCAGAACTTCGAGAAATCGCCACTCAGTTGCTCAGACAAGCCTCCCAGATGGATGATGATGAAGACAATGGGTCCCCCTCGTCTTCCAGCTGTCAGCCCATCTCGGTCAAGCCCAAGACCTGGTTCGAAGACAGTCAAGATCCATATGATGCCTATGATCTAGCCTCAGACTAGGCCTCATGATGTTCCTGACATCTTCACATGCCAAAGTAGCCGAAAGTAGCCGTCCATGCAAAAGTTGCCAGACATCATAATTGCCACAGGAAACAGCATCTGCTTTTCCTGTTCTTTTCCCCCGCCGAAAGTTGCCTCAGTCAAAAGACTTTCATAAGAAGACAAAAATATATATATATATATATATATTAATTTTTTTTAAATTTTTTTTTTTTTTATACTTTTTCAATTTATTGCTTATCCCATTTTGTATATGTGATAGAGTAAAAATTATACATGCATGCATTGTTGATACTAAATATCCATTGGGCTTGCCAAAAAGAACCCAGGAAATAGGCATGGGCATGGTGTGGTTCGGTGTTGTATTTCTTCAAAGTGTCAATATATGGTTAGTATAGTAGTACAAGTAAGAGTGTCGAACCATAGGGACTGATTAGACCTCTATAAATTACTAGCTTTGAAAGAACCCTAACTAAAAAATGAAAGTGACAAATTGAAAGTAGTTTTTGTGTTGTAAATGAAAAATAACTTAGAATGCAAGAAGAATGTACCAGTGAATGATATATTGATGTAGAAAGAATAGGGATGAGACCAGGGATTTCGAATTCACCATTGCAAAACCAATTCCATGTTTATAAAGTTAAACTGTATTCAACTAGAGTTCTTTTTACATATACATGATCAGTCATATGATGTGTGGTTTTGATCAAATTCTCCTAATCTGCAACCTAATTAGGATGTTCAACTTTGGTTCCAAGTTAAGAGTCATTAGCATGCAAGAAAATGTTAAAGAACCAAAGAAAATACACGGCAAGATGTTTGCATAGCATTCTCTTCATTCATTCACATGTCTACCAAGGTTAAGCATGATGTTTACTATAACCTTGTCCAGATAATATGTAGGCAACCCTAATGGTGATCAAACATTAAAATTGACAAACAAATTTAATAATAGATTTAGTGAATGAAACAAGAAGCAGATTGATAAACTGAATACTTTAACTTAGAAACATGGATTGATGTTGCAAGGCTACGTCGAAATCCCTAGCTATGAAAATAAACAACATGAGTGAAAATAAATTCAAGAGAGGAAACCCTTGAACCAATTCTGATGTTAAACTTCTCCAAGAACAGCCTGCTGCGATGAGTCCTGATGGTGGAAATATATGGAACGGCTAGGGTTTAAGTGTGCATGAAAGGAGAGAAAAACAAAAAGGGTGCAGGGTTGTGAAATTCTTCCAGAATAAATAGGGTTTGTAAAAGTGGCTAAAAGGCAAGTTTTTATAGGGTAAAAGAGGCTGCAAGATATTCCAAAGAGATCCTAACAAATTAGCCTTTATTTTGCACATTTTTGCCTTATTTGGCACCTCCAAACCAGGCTAGAAATCCTTATTGCTTTCCCATTCTGCTCTTAGTCTTCAAACAAGCCAGATTCGCCTTGGATTCTTTATTTGGACTTCAAAACATGTCACGAAAGTTTCCACGTTTGAATAAGGGTCAGCTCCAAAAATGACATGTTTTCATTTCTTTTGCCTTCAACTTGATCCTAAAGTAGATGCAACTGCATACTAACACAAAATAGGGTAAAATGCAACAAGTTTAATAAAAAACATCACAAATAGACTAGAAATGGATGATATAAATGTATAAATATATGAGTTATCATTCAGCCCGGTTCTCAGCCAAATTTAGAACCAGAATCGTATTGTTCATCTGGTTGGGTCCGGTTCGATTGTGATGAAAAATTAATTATTTAACCGAACCAACCCGGATCAGTTCAGATCCTGTTGGGTTGCAGTTTTCCCGATTTGGACAGGCAAACAATCCCAGCTCAGTTTTTTTTTTCTTCAAACTTCTCCCTCAAACAATCATCTTTACAGGTTCTTCATTAGTCATTTGTCGGCGCATGGTTGAAGGAAAAAAAAAAACCCCAAAATCAGATTTTAGTAAAAAATACAAAAATCTTGCAGCTTTTCTTACTGCATTTTTCCAGCATTAAATCCAACAAAACGAAAAACAAATCCTCCAACCTATCGAGCAAAATAGATCTAGCAAAACAAAAGGAGAAATCAGACAGAGAAGAGAGGAGAGGAGAGGAGAGGAGAGGAAGAGGAGAAGACGAGAAGAAGAAGTTGAGGCTAGGTTTTCTTCAGGGGGGAGAGAAAAAGAAGAAGAAGAAGAAGAAAAAAAAGAAGAAAAAGGAGAGAGAGAGAGAGAGAGAGAGAGAGAGAGAGAGAGAGAGAGAGAGAGAGAGAGAGAGAAAGCATGGACACAAGGAAGGGAGAAAAGAAAGAAGAAGGAAAAAAAAGAGAAGAAGAAGAGAGGGATAGAAAAACAAAAACAAAAAAAAAAAGGAAGAAGAGGAAGAGTGAGATAGTGTCGGCAGTGAAGAAAGAAGAAATGAGAGGAAAGAAATGAGAGAGAGAGAGAGAGAGAGAGAGAGAGAGAGAGAGAGAGAGAGAGAGAGAGAAACAAGAGGGGAAGAGAAGGAATAAGAGAGAAGAAATGAGAGGAAAGAAATAAGAGAGAGGAGGAGGTGGAGAGAATTGAGAGAGACAGAGAGAGAGAGAGAGGAGTGAGAAATGAGAAACATAAAATATTGATTTGATTAATTATGGCATAGGGAACATACCTCAATAAACAACTCACAAAAAGTAAGAAAAGAGCCGTTAAGTTTGTCATACAAGAGAAAGAACCCTTCTCTCTTCCTAACACATCACACCACACATGCACTATACAACCACCCAACTTGCTTTATTAATATCAATTCTTTTTTATGTGCAAGACATATAATCCCACGAATCATAGAGCCCCACGTGGAAATAAAATAATAAGAATATATATTTAATATGGCTGGTCTAGTTTGGTTTTTAGGTGAATAAAATCGGAATTGGAACTGATTTGAACTGGTCTGGTTCGGTTTTTTCAACGGCTTTTAACTTTTTTGTCAACTCGTTTTTTTTGTTTTTTACGGCTCGGTTCGACTCAATTGTTCAATTTTGCAGTTTATATGCCCACACCTACCCGAAAATAAAGCCAAAATTACATGAGGAAGTAATTGGGCTCAAATGGCTAAAGGTCAGCCCAAGATACCTTACTTATGTTAGACAAATCTTATCTACTTGTTCAAATTCAAACTCCGTAACAGGTGTGGATAAGGAGTCTTAGTCTGTGCGGGCTTCTTCAGTTGTAATCTGATATGGTTTTTGTTTGTATTTCAAATGTATGATTTTTGGCTCCCACGTATATAGGGATATGATGTAATCTTTGTAACTGATACATTTGTTTTGCTAATATAAATAGGTAATCCGTCATGTTGATGAAGATAAGCCCTTCAAACTATTCTTGAGTTCTCTATTGTTTTTCATGGTATCCAGAGCCTTCAGTCTCAGGACTTGAAATTTAGACTGAAATTTATTTCCACACTTGTTTCAAACTCATGGCAACCAACAATTCCTACACCAGCAATGTTGTATTTGCTCCTTACATACCCACCATCGTCAACATCAAACTGGATCGATCTAACTATCCATTATGGCTAGCTTAGATTGTTCCTCTTTTGAGAAGTCGGGATCTTATGCCGTTCGTTGATGGCACCAGTGAATGTCCTCCTAAGAATGTTGCTAGGAGTACTGCTGTGAATCTTGCCTACTCCACCTGGGTTCAACAGGATCAACTGATCCTTAGTTGGATCAATAGCTCTCTGACTTCATCTGTTCTCTCTACCATGTCAAGAAATCAGACTTCTCGCACAACTTGGCAAGCTTTGGAGCACAAATATGCCTCTACCTCTTATAATAGAATATTGCACCTACGTAATGAGTTTCTTTAAACCATGAGGGGTGATTTCTCCATGAGTGACTACCTTGATCACATGAATGCTATTGGTCACAACCTGGCTCTTTCTGGAAGGCCAGTGGAAGATGATGAACTTGTCCAGATTATTATGTATAATCTCGAACCAGCCTATGAAATGATCGTGAGTGCAGTGCAAGCTCATGACACTCCAATCACATGTGACACCCTTGAAGCTCTTCTTCTGAAGACTGAGTGACGAATGGCAGAGCAAACTATTCCTATGCCAGAGAATGGACCTACGACTTTTGTTACTACTCTTGGACGTGGTGGTTATCAAGGACATGGGCATGGTGCTACACCACCCACTCGCAATATTGATTACAACGAGACCTTTAGTCCAGTTATTAAACATAGTATTATTCACTTGGTTCTAAGTTTGGCAATCTCAAATAAATGGCTAGTACTATTTGCATGGTTTCCTAACAGAAGACGTGTATGTGCGACAACTTACCAGATTTATTGATTCGCAGCTTCCACAACATGTGTGCAAGTTGCAATCCAATCTCTATGGGTTGAAACAAGCTCCCAGAGCTTGGTTTCAACAATTTTTTGACTATTTACTTGAACTTGGTTTCCAAGAATCAAAGTATGATTACTTCTGTTTGTTTACAATCAAAAGGGCATTTATTTGATTATGTTAATATATGTTGATGATATTTTGGTGACGGACTGTTGAAGGAAAATGTGAACCTCTCAACATAATTTCACCACCACTAATTAAATAATAGGGTTTTATTATTTTAGGTTCGACTCATTCGAGACGCAGTGTCTCTTAATTACAATATCTTGCTTCAAGGGAACACCCTTTGATTCCATCATAAAAAAACAGAATGTGTGTGTTTGGTTTTGCGGCTGCCTCTAAGTCGAACCTCAGGGTGCCTACGTATCCCTTGCGGGAATCAAGCCACTCATAGTTCAAAGAATTGCAATGAATAAATGACTCATCGCAAAAGGAAGAATTTGAATGAATTTGATTAAGGATTGTTTGAGTGAATTTAGCTGAATAAACCAGGGATTCGATATGAAATTGTGTTTGGGGGGCGAATTTAGTTAAGAATAAACCAGGGATTCTGTTTGGAGATTTGGGTGGTTGCATCTTGTAGGGGGCCTTTTCTCCCGGCAGCTGTAAATGGGCTGAGCTGCCGTGAAGGGCAGACTATGAAATTATCCCCCTTGTGTGAATTCAAAAATTAAGCCCCGAAAATACTTCGAAAGGGCAGCGGAGCCTTAGGAAGTATTTTGGTTATCTTCACCAACCAAAATAATGACAGCTTATAGGTAATTTCTTCATGCTTACAGATAAACTTTCAGCTCAGCGTGAGTGGCATATGGCATGGAAGCAAAATCAACATGAGTTTAGCACTGATGGGAAATTTAGGCTTTCTTAAGGGAGGAAAAGGGAAGTGTTAAGGTGAGAAAAGAGAGATTTGTAGGAGATTTGTCTAGGAAGAGAGAAATGAAGAACAATGCTCTTCCGGCAGCTTGACAGATACTCTGTCTGCCAGAAGAGAAGAATGGAGAAGAGGGTGAACAGTGAGCGAAATTGTTGGGTTTTTGTAAGTTAGAGAGAAAGCTTGCTCTCTAGGCGTGGGTTTTGGTTGAGTTTTGTTGGGTGGAAGAGGCCTCATTTTATGGCTTCTACCCATTTTGGCCAAGCTTTTCCCTTCATTTCTCATCTCCTTCCTTGACTTTTCCCTTCTTGATGAAATCCATTTTGCTTATTTGCACCAGATCAGAATTTGGAGTTCAAGGCCTCTTTTTCCCGCAACTGTCTCTATGGGAGACTTCCATTCCCAGCCATCTCTTTTATCGCTTTCTTTCTTTTTTTTTCCATGGCTAAGTCTGATGAGGAAAAGAGCTGGGATATATATGCTGGTTCGAATGGTGCTTTTTTCTCTTTGCTAATTCCCCCTGGTTCCTTGGATGTTTTGGCTTTAAAATTTGCTCCCTCCATGTGCTGGAACCTCCCAGCAGCTTTGTTCAATGATCCTACAGACTTTCTCTACGTAGCTTCTATTTTCCAGCAAAGGGCTGAGGTTTTTTGTGGCTTATTTTAGGGTTTTGTATGGGCCCAGGTGGCTCCTTGAGCAAGTGGGCTATTTTTGTTAAACATTGGGCTTTTTGGTTGTGTCAATAGGCCATTTTGCTTGGGCTTTGGGCTATTTTTTCTCTCTTGTGCTCACCCACATGTTTGGGCCTAAGAAATGAGCCTGAGTCTCGAGGCTCCCAAGCAACCCGAGACCTTCCCTTTCTCGGCCCATCAATGGGGCCCATGTTAATTCATTACCATCCATACCACAACCCACTCAAGCAAGCCCCGGGCGTTTGAGTGGCTTGGGCCCACTTAGCCTTGTAGCGTGGTTGGGTGTGAGATAACGATTTTGTGCTTGGCATGGCATGTCGCTTGTCATGTTTTAATTTTATCGTCCTTGGGAAAGACTGCAATGTTTAAGTTCGGCATGGGCGTGTAGAGCTGGTATATTTTATCTCAACCCCTAGCATGGCGAATTTATTTAGCATGGCACGTGAACTACAACTCGCATGTGGCGGGGTTTCGTGTACTCCGCTTTACGCTTTTTCTTAATGGAGTGTCGTTTTGGGCTAATAGTTTATTCGGGCCCAACCATGGATTTTTTGGGTCTCAACACATCTAGATTGATTCTCTAGATTGCCTACGTACTCTTTCGAATGGATCAAACCAACGTAGTTCGGAATTGATTTATGTGGAGATAAATATTTGATTTGTGGGAATTTGGTTGATATAACCAGTGATTCAAATTTGATTGCGGTTGCGTCTATTAGGATGCTAGACTGCCTACATACCCTTGATGGGATCAAACCGGCATAATTCCAAAATTTGAAAATTAATGGGTAAGTGTGGCCCAATAATTTAGAATTTGTCTTTGAAACAATTTGGAGATTTTCATAGGTGGATGACCTATGGGAAAAATTGAAAATTAATGCGTAAGTGTGGCCCACTAATTGAGAATTTGTGTTTGAGAGATTTGAATTTAATCTCATTGGAATTTGCGTGGGTAGATGACCCATGAGAAAAATTGGAAATTAATGGGTGAGTGTAGCCCACTAATTCAAAGTTTGTGTTTTGAGATTCAAATTTAATCTCATTGGAATTTTCATGGGTAGATGACCCATGGGAAAAATTATAAATTAATGGGTAAGTGTGGCCCACCAATTGAAAATTTGTGTTTTGAGATTTAAACTTAATCTCATTGGAATTCTCATGGGTAGAAGACCCATGGGAAAAATTGGATGGTTTTGTACCATTTTTCTTTTTGTCAATGTCCAAGAAAAATAATGAGCAATTTTGATTAACCCACTAATTTTCTAAAGTTGAATTTTTAAATTGATCCATGAACCATATAATAGGCAATTTGGGCCTCTATAAATTTCATGAGTAATTATTTAGATCACTCATTAAATACTATGGGCTTTTGAGAATTAATGGGCAATTATTTTGGACAACCCATTATTCTATTTCGGGCATTTGATATTTGTTGTCAGTTAGCCCACAAACAAGGAGTCCACGAAAAGCTTTGGTCCAGCAGTTGATTGAAGCAATCTGAAAGCTATCACAATTGGTACAGAACCTTCGCAAGCAAAAGGAGAAAACTGCCGCAAGCTATGAAGGAGTACTAGCCCCTTTTTATATTTTGTTTCTGTACTTATTTTTCTTTTATCCTTTCTTCTTTGATGGCCTATTAGTCTTCAACCCTTTAGCCAAACAAAGTGGCGTACAACCACTTCACTTTTCTTTTCTTTCTTTTTTTCCTTTGTTTTTGGGTGGGTACACAACACTAAGTTGCCCACAAAAACATGGCATCCTTTTTTCTTCTTTGTTTTTTTTGCTTTTTGCTCCTATAAACGTGGCTGTCCCTTTTCTTCATTGTTTTTGTTTGTTGTTGCCAATTTTTTTGTTTTGTTGGCTCACAGACGAAAGCCTCCTTGCACATGGCTTTTCTTATTTTTAAGGCTTTTTATCACAAATGGTTCTTCACATTTACGAAATTATCACGAATGGTCCTTGAGATTTTTTTGTGACACTAATAATCCTTAATGTTTGGACTTTTTATCACAAATGGTCCCTACTGTTATAAATTCTGTTAAGTGTATGAGGTGGAAGATAAGTGGAACCCACATGTCCAATCACATCGTGACATGTGGATTAAATAATAAATAAATATTTTTTTTATGAAAATCCATTAAAAAAACCGTTTAGCCTCTCTCTCTCTCCCCGTCTCTCTCGCTTTTCCTCTGCCCTCTCTCCTCCCTGTGCTTTCCCTCTCCCTCTGTTTTTTTGTTGCCTCTACAACCCAACCACCCCATGCCCACCCGCTTCACTCAAGCAATTAGGTTTTGGTCTGCAGCATTCTTATGTTGTGTATCCACCTGAAGCGCTGAGACCTCCGTCACTAGAGGAAATGAGAGAGATGGTGCGAGAACTAGCTAGGAAAAAAATGCCTGTCGATGCTTTGTTGGGGTTCTTTTCTTTTAGTACTTGTAAGTGCCT